>NC_056729.1:724594415-724619415 GCF_019279795.1 Protopterus annectens
ACCCCGGCCTTGTTTGTCTTGTCTGTTTACCTACCCAACCTACCTCCCCAGCTGTACCGACGTCCTTCACCTGACATACCACTCTCACCTGAAAAAAAAAAAAAAAAGGGCACTCTGTACCCACAAAAAAATACGCCCCATACATAGCTGCCCATTCCGCACACATGTCTGCTGGACATGGAACCTATCAATTACAACTGGCTGTACAACAAGTATTATTGTTGTCCTGACACCTCTCTCAGGGGTGGAAGGTTTCAAATGTCACACCAAATTAAATACATATGCACAGCTGTTGCTGATGAAGAAATGGGCAGCTATGGGCCTTACCTACATCCCTCCTGCACATCCCAAGCTTGTTTCCCTACTGTCTTACCCTCTTTGTGACCCCTTTTTCACCACTTTCCTGTCTCCCCATTTTCTTTCAAAGAAAATAGCGGTGTGCAAGAGTAAGCACGCTTTAAGCGGTTGTAAGCGGGTGTGAGCTTGTGTGCGCGGAGCTAACTGCCAGTGCATGCGTGAGCTCCGCGAAACCAGTGCTAACCCGGTTACAACTGCTTAAAAGTGCCTTACTCACTTTGATTGGCAGGTCCTGTACTCAGTTCAAAAGCAAAATAAAATCCCACTGTCAGTCCCAAACCCAGGACCTTGGAAACAGTAGTCTGCATGACTTACCACTAAGCCATGACTCTTATACAAGAACATTGTGCTAAAATAAATATATCATGTAATAGTAGGAATGAATGTAAAGGGAATATAGATGTGTAGTACACAAAGCATGCCATTTAGAATTACTATCAAAACTAGTGGATTTCCATAATAGTAGTGTGTGAACAGAAACAGCCATGCTAGTTGGAAGCTAGTAGGTAATAATGTCACTATAGCACCTTGCAAGCCACACACATACTCACAGCAGGATAATCACTGCCCATACCCCACAACCTCTTACAGGAACACATCTGGACCAAGTAATAAAATATGTGGAGCAAAGGCCCAAAACCAGGGACACATTACAAATAATGTTACAACAAACGCAGACAGTTCAGAGAGTAACAGGGTCTGCACTTTGTGGGATGTTTGGAAGGGTATGAAGTCTGAAACTTGAATGTTTGTCACCATATTCTGACTTGAGCCCAGAGTGATTTGCCTGAAAAAGGTGTGCATGAGATATTGACCAAAATATGAGGCAGAAATGTGGACAACCTGCAAATATCTGTACACATGACGGGTCTTTCACCGCCATATTTGAATAGTTAAGAGCCTAGACATAGCAACAGTGAATGACTTACAGGGATGCCCACAGACTCCATGTGAAATGTACAAACAGTAGGCAGAAAGGTGTAACACATGCAATGGTAACTATGGAGTCCTGAAAGTATTCACCACTTGCATGGCAGAAAAAGTGTAGTAATACATATGCTCATGCTAACCCACAGTCACAACTGCAGCATACCAGACATTTTAATGGGTATACCCACTGATATGTACCATTCCATGAGGCACATAACAGATGAACCTGAAAGTCTCTGGGGCCTGCTCAGCAGCATACTCAAATACCCTAATAGATGTCAAGGCCCACACCATGGCCAGATCACACTGCATGCTGTAACACCTAGCAGATATAGCAAGCATTCCAAGGTGTGAATGTACATGGAAAATAGGAAAGCTACAGCAGCACACTACAGTCAGGACACCTAGCAGGCATACAAGTAGTGACTGTAAAGGGCAACTATTGAAGCCTTAGCAACAACGTGCAAGCAAAAGTGAAAGGAAAGCACACACACACACATTAACAGTAGTAGTAGTTGTAGGTGTCATTGTACATACACAGTTAGTACAGGAAACTGGAGAAATGAATGGAGGAATGTTAATCTACAACACACCTGGAAATATGAGAGAGATATCAACCTTTATACTCACAGAACATTTTCCACAGCATAACAGCATGGTCCCTGCCCTTAAAATCTGAAAGGGCTATGCCTATCTCACATACCTTTTTATAGCACTGTTCTGAAATCACAGTGAGAACTGCAATCAGTACACAACTGGCTGCATGCAATTAGCAAATGCTGGCTAACAACTGGTTCAGAGGCCATCACATGGGCATATGCAGATACCTACAAAAGTATGCTGTACTCCCAGTCCACACATGCAATACTTTCATTGCACCCTGAGAAGGACGTGAGAGACAGACAGAGAGAGAGAGACAGAGACAGAGACAGAGACAGAGACAGAGAAAATTGCAATTAAGCAGACACAAACAAATTGTTTAGCAACAGCCACCTGAAAGCTGACAACTGGGAAGTGGAGCAGCAGGACAGAGAACCAGACGGCAACACAAGCAGCTGTGTCAAACACAGGTAATGTAAAGTAATACTATAAAGGTCTACATACTGTGAACCCTCCATATGTGTCATTGGTCTGTATCCATATGTAAATGAAGATGTGTAAAGGGCAGGGGACATACAGCAACTATCAGTGAAGGCTGTACATACATTTGTATGTGAGAACATCTATGTGCACATATCAATGTTGGTTGATTGTAGGTTGTAGTGCCATGTACAAAGTAGGTTTCACAGTTATGTATGTTTAGCAGTATGTTAGTGTGTGTATACAGTATGGTAGACAAACATGTTGATATACCTGTCTATCATATGGATACGTATGTATGTCAACATATGTATGTGTATATATATATATATATATATATATATATATATATATATATATATATATATATATATGATATGCATATATGTATACATACATAGAGAGAGAGATGTAGGAATACATAGACAGATGTAGATAGAATATTGTACAAACATATATATGTAATGCACACATACAGATATAGATATATGTAGATACATATACATAGACAGACTGATCTGACTATCTACAGGTATGACTGTATATGACGACCTTCAACACAGCCTGTCCCACCCCCTCTGTCACTCTCACCGGCTCTGTGCCCCCCTCCACATCTATAGCAATATATGTACATCAATATATATATGTGTATATGTATACAGACATATATATATATATATATATATATATATATATATATATATATATATATATATACACACATATATATATATATATATATATATATAGAGAGAGAGAGAGAGAGAGAGAGAGATGTATATAAATTCTGAGTGAGGCACATGTGTACAGATGTATTGCAACAGGTGCCTGGTGACAAAGGCATGGAGTGAACACCAGTGTCAAAACCGAGTACCATACGATATTCCAAATCACCTACACCAGTAACCACCAGATATGTGATTGGCTGCCCACCACTGCATGTGTCAGGGGTGAACAGGGTCATAAATGTGTACAATAGTGGCCCCAATGATATTCACAGTGGCACACTATCCCTGGAATACCTGCACATGGTATGTGTCAGCGGACATGGTGTGTCAGCTATGGACATGTAGGTCGGTGTACCCTCCACACCACATAATGGATGCCATGGTATGGACCTCACATGACAGCTACAGATATGGAGAAGGACACAGTGACATGTACAACACTGTGACAATGCACTCAAACACATTACCAATGCACAGTGACTGACAACACCACAGAGTACACATATACTACCCACATAGAGGTTACCACTCCCGGATTTACATATGTAAGTCACACCCATGACAGATGTCCAACAACCATAGTAACACCTCACACCATCCACAACCTAAATGTCTGCTGTGTGTCGTCCGTGCCACTGCAATAGAGTGCACATGTGGAAGTAAAAGTTCCTACCCACAGATAAGACATACCCTACAATAAACCACACATTGTTAAGAAGCAAGACTCCCCATGAGTACATGTCACACATACCCCTGCTGAATGTTAGTCAGATAGGTAATATGCCATATGAGTCACCCTGTGTAACTGTGTGACAGCAGCAGGTACCATCACACCACATGTGTCACAATGGTCAGGGTAGCAGAACAGTACGCTGCTGTAGTCCCAGGGGCAATAGCATATTGTATAGTATTGCATTGTAATGTAATGTATTGTGTTGTATTGTATTGGTATGTTGACGTGCCTCCTTCATGAAGTGGAACCACTGCTGCTGTGTGCCAGTGTACAGGTATATATCCTGTAGTCAGGCTAGTGTTACATAGCACTTCTATATGTGTGTTTAGCTCCTGTCAGAGTTTATGTAGCATGCAACTGGGGATACCATCAGGTCCCATTCATGTTGTGTATTCTGCTGTCTTGAGGGTGGCTCTCACCTGGACATCTGTGATGACAGGGAGGTTACAGTCAGCTGGAATAACTATGTCTTATTTTGGGGAAGAGGGCGGGGTGACACCTGCACTGAACCTGTCTGCCACAATGTTGTCAATATCTGTGGTGTCAGTGAAATATGTGTTGTTATGTACTAACTATGGGCATAGAGGATGGATCCTGACCAGGTTGCTAACATAACTGAAGAAGGCCTTCTGGTTATCTGTAGTGTCCCTCTTGATTTCCCTCTCAAAGTTGTCCATGGATGTTTGTATGATGGAAAATAGATCCTTACTAGTGCTGCTCAGACATGCCCTCCCTTTATGGAATTATGCTCTGTCTTGCAGTAGCTTCCATCTTCTGTAATACAATCTGTCTATGGCTGGAGTCCACCAGACAGGATGCTGTCCCTTTGTGGAGAGTGTCTTGGTCATATATGGGATTGCATGATCCATGCATTCTCGGAGATGTCTGTAGAAAGCAATTGTGTAGGGGTCAGCATTGTGGATTGTATCTGCCACTGGCCCAGTGTGCTGAAAGGATACCATGTCACTGTTAAAAAGTGTAAAGTTTGCATCTGTAATGTTATTCACTATAGTCGTTTGTGCTGGTGGTGGAGGTGGGATATGTATATCCAGGGCAATCAGTGTGTGTTCAGCTCACAGTAGTTGATGATGTAGGCCATACAGTACCTAGATACAAACCCCCAGAGTGAGGAGTTGCTCTTGACCTGAATCAGTGTTCTGACTGCTGGGGTTTGGTAGTATGTCGTATGGAGTGTGCCAGGTACTGTTGCACAGTTGCTGGCTGAGCACTGATACCTGGCCATTTACATGTGTATCCACCAATAGACAGACAGATGCTACATATGTGAGATATGTTGTATCATAACAGTCGAGTAGCATGTGTAGTATGTGTGCCAAATTCTGCTGACATATATTGCTGATATCAGGTTATTTTCTTTCTCAGGTACATGGCCCACCCGTGGAATCCCACTTATGCCACAGCTCAGGATGAGGAGATACACCAGAGCCTGGTGCGGGATTATGCAATACTCTTTTCCCGCACCAGCCAGAATCAGCAGGAGAGGGCTGCACTGTGGCAAGACCTTGTCCGTCGGGTAAATGACATAGGCATGCATAATAGGACATATGAGCAGGTACGACATCACTGCAGTGATTTAATCAGACATGTCCGTCAGCATGCATCGGATATCCACAGGCAACAGGTCGCCACAGGTGGTGGGGTGGCTACATCCCCCACTCACCAGACTGGAGGGACTACTCATGAGTGTAGTGGCTCCAGTCCGCCAGCAAAAACAACAGCAGCAGACATGCATTATGATGGAGCCTGGAGCCACGCAGCAGCAAGACAGTGAACGTGCAGGTAATATGCCATATGTATAGTTGACTGTTGTGTACACTGGTAGTTAATGCATGTGTGAGGTGTGTCCTTGGTTTGTAGCTGTCACCATAGTATTTAATGTGCAAGTGTGATATCCTCAATATTAGCAGCTGGCCTGTGAAAGGCGACTGTTGTACTACTGACCTGTATCATACTCAGTAACAATGGCACAGTTGTGCCCACTGACATTAGTTTCTTCACGTCTACAGGTCCCTCTGGTATAACAGCAATGCAGCCTATCCATGCTGGTGAGTGTGTATTAACAATTCCTGTAATAGTGTTGATAGTAATAGTACTATTTGGCTCACTTAGTAGTGCTCTTTGTATGCATGTAGGTGTGTATGTGTCTGTGTGTTGATATCACGCATACTGAGTACTGTACAATTGTGTGAAACTGTGTGCATGTGTGCATGTGTGCATGTGTGCATGTGTGCACGTGAGCATGTGTGCATGTGTGCATGTGTGCACCTGTGCATGTGTGCATGTGTGCATGTGTGCATGAGTGCATGTGTGCATGCGTGCACCTGTGCATGTGTGCACCTGTGCACCTGTGCATGTGTACATGTGTGCACCTGTGCATGTGTGCACCTGTGCATGTGTGCATGTGTGCATGTGTGCACCTGTGCATGTGTGCACCTGTGCATGTGTACATGTGTGCACCTGTGCATGTGTGCACCTGTGCATGTGTGCATGTGTGCACCTGTGCATGTGTGCATGTGTGCATGTGTGCACCTGTGCATGTGTGCACCTGTGCACCTGTGCATGTGTGCATGTGTACATGTGCACCTGTGCATGTGTGCATGCGTGCATGTGTACATGTGTGCACCTGTGCATGTGTGCATGTGTACATGTGTGCACCTGTGCATGTGTGCACCTGTGCATGTGTGCACCTGTGCATGTACCTGTGCACCTGTGCACCTGTGCATGTGTGCATGTGTGCATGTGTACATGTGCACCTGTGCATGTGTGCATGTGTGCATGTGTGCACCTGTGAATGTGTGCATGTGTGCACCTGTGCATGTGTGAACCTGTGCACCTGTGCATGTGTGCATGTGTACATGTGCGCACCTCTGCATGTGTGCACCTGTGCATGTGTGCATGTGTGCACCTGTGCATGTATGCACCTGTGCATGTGTACACCTGTGCACCTGTGCATGTGTGCATGTGTGCATCACTGGTAATGTGTACACATTGTAAACTGTGTTTCCTGTTTCCCTCCCACAGGTTCTGGTGCTGCTCTGGTGTCATGTACCAGGAACCTGAATCAGGTGCCATGGGTACTGATAATGATGACATCTGTGTAATGGCACAGGAAAGTATGCCAGGGTCCGCCATTGGTCAGCCGATTGACAGTACACAGCTGTCGACCCCATCAATGTGCACAGTTATCCTGCCAATACACCCTTTGTCACCAACGTCCCTAGGTGATGGACAGCATACAGTGGGCATTGACCAGGGTAATGTGGTATCTGTGGCACATGCCTCCCCACACAGCAGCCATGGGCATGGCCCAGAGATGGTACCACACAGACAGATGTCCAGGGTTCTCGTGGGAGCATCCGTGGGCGTACTGCCCCTGTCAGACGTGCCCACAGAGGTCTTACAACCTCAGCTATGTTTCGGGCTGTCATGCAGGCGCAGTAACGTATGGAACGGTACACCAGACAGGGTCTGAGGGAGCTGACAGCATGTCGCACAGCCATGACTGACATTATGCGTGACATTGCGGCTGCCATCCGTGATTTCACCGATGTCATAGACAGACGTTGTGGGGACATATTAGACCGGTTCCACAACTACATGTCCATGAGCCAGGGCGATGGTGGGTGGTTGAGGCGTCAACGTGGCTACATGCCAGCAACAGCAGCAGCTGGCAGTCGTCGCGGACGACAACAGGGCCGTGGCCACCCCCATAGTGCCAGCAGCAGCCCCAGCAATGCTGGGTCTGTGCTGTCATCAGACCACCCCAGGAGACCACGTGCACGTGGCTCTGGCCGGGCCCGACAGGGATCTGTTTCCAGTCAATAAACACCTGCTTCTGATGACAGTACCCAGTCTGGGTTGGTACTGGATATGGTCCATAGCACCCCTGCAAGGCGCAGGTACCATGTCCGTGGCCAGAGACACTGGTCTGTATGACCTGGCAGGTACAGTCTGTGGCTGTCCACAAACACCAGTATATGGCAGCCATGAGGTGGAACTGTGTGCATCCATACACACATGCGAATTGACAACACCTAGGGCTACCGCGCACACACACTGCATCAACATTGCCCCACCTTCTACTGCTGTCCCTCACCAACACACATACACATACATGTCAATCGGTGGTATCGGTGGCTGACTCAGGCATACCAAGTTCACACCCTGTGCATATGATGAAACTGTGCCACCTCCTGCAATCTGTAACAACTGTGCAGGTACAGGTTAACATGTTGCTGATGCACAGGGTGACCACATAGATGTGTAGTAATAGTATCTTGTTGTTAACAGTACTGTGTGCTGAATTAATTGTGGTTATATCACAGCATGCCTGATGCAGTAAGTGTGTGATTGTCATGTCCTGTTGTCTACACCCATGGTAAGTACCATAGTGTATCATCTGCACATGCTGGCATGCTGGTGGTGATGATGTCAGCAGAAGGCTACATACATAGGTAGCACAGGGGATAAGGTAATGAATGTAGTAATACGCAATGATGGACATGTAAATTGCAAGTGGCATGTTGCCCACACTGGACTCTGCAATGCAGATGTTTGAGGATGTTGATATGTGTGCAGTACTACACGACTGGTACAGGACACACAGGAGCTCCCTAGCACTGCATGCTCACATCTCATACCATGCTAGACAGCCCCAACACACAAAACTAACTGTCACAGGAGGGAGAGTCCCCATATATGTCAGGGATACTGTGGTGGCAGGCCAGGTAGCATACATCCTACTAAGTATGGAACCACTGAGTGAAGGCTCAGTGTCTGTTATTGACATGTGTATTACTGCAGGTATGAGCACATGGGTTTCCATCCAGTTATTGTACATCCTGACAGTACATGGTCTGTACACTTGTGTGCACTGAGACTGGACCCTAGCCATCTGACCCGTGTATTTCCATGTACATGTGCATAGTGCCTGCATATTTGCAGTGTTACCTACTGGAACTGGTACAGCTTGTTTGTTGTACAATGGACTACATGTAGCCCTGTTTACTGTACCTTTGTTTGCATGCATGTTTGCTTGCAATTACCCTGGAATACTGATCACACCTGCAATGCATAGTTATAGAGCTTCTGTGGACTCCTAGTGCCATTTGCATAGCTTACTATATGTATGTCCATATCCCACTTGACAGGATGTCACTGTTTGTCCTGTTCACATGTACATTGCCTGTGACACAGTGCATATGACTTACCTGGCATGTGTCCACGTGAGCAGTTATATATGCTACTGCTAACTAATCACAGGCACTACACCTTCACATATTCATCTTCTGTTGAACTACCTGCTTCGCTAGGGATGGCCTGCACCTGTCACCCCTGGGCTTTCAGATATTGGCAAAGGCTCTTGCTACCCCCCATAGTGCCTATGTTAGGCAAGGCTCAATTGACAAACCCACCTTCATAGGTATCACAAGGGATAAGAAACTAAGAGTAATGCTACCCAACGCCAGAAGTCTAAACCTCCAGATGCATGCACCCAAAACTCGCCTTGGCATGGAGAACATCGATATCTGTGCAGTAACAGATGCCTGGTTCAGGGCTACTGAGAGCACACCAGCACTACCAGGTTTAACCTGGTTGATTTCTTTGAAACAGTCACCAAGGCCATTGACGAGTTAAGGTGGTTCACACAGCCTACCTGGACCTCGCAAAAGCCTTCACAACAATACCCCACTTGGGCATTCTAGAGAAGCTCACCAGCTTAAATATAAGCCCCTATGTCACTAGATGGATTGCACAGTGGCTCAAGGACAGAACCCACATGGTTAGAATTGCTGGAGCCATGCCAGACTCCAAACCAGTTACGAGTTGTGTCCCACAAGGCTCAGTCCTGGGACCTCTCTTGTTTGGTATATATTTATTGGAGGTACAGGCCAACACGGACGGACTGTGGCTGACCAAATATGCAGATGACTGCGAACTGGCCACCATAATCGACTCTCCAGCCGACACAAGCATCTTCCAAAGGGGCATCATAGAAACAGACAACTTGTGCCAGAGCCATGGCCTTCAGCTGAACAGTGTTTAGAAAGGGAAATGTGCATCCTGTAGTCTGTTCACCTAGTTGCCAAAAGGGACATTTTCCTCACACACACTAACCCCCTCAGCCAAAACACACACTTGCCAATTGCGGGATTCAAACCCCTATCTGACTATGTTATGAAACTCGAGATGGACACTTTAGCAGAGTGTGCTATTCGCATTACAGGGAGGTTTTCCTTCTCTTGCTGTACTTATAGGGTGCTGACATCATCAGTGTTTAGAAAGGGAAATGTGCATCCTGTAGTCTGTTCTCCTAGTTGCCAAAAGGGACATTTCCCTCAAACACACACTAACCCCGCTCAGCCAAACACACACACTTGCCATTTGCAGGATTCAAACCCCTACCTAACTATATTATGACACTTGAGACGGACGCATTAGCTGAGCACACTAGTCGCATTACTGGGAGGTTTTTCTTCTCTTGCTTTACTTATAGGGTGCTGACATCATCAGTGTTTAGAAAGGGAAATGTGCATCCTGTAGTCTGTTCACCTAGTTGCCAAGAGGGACATTGTCTTTCCACACAAACTAACCCCCCTCAGCCAAACACACTTGCCATTTGCAGGATTCAAACACCTACCTAACAATATTATGACACTTGAGACGGACACATTAGCAGAGTGTGCTATTCACATTACTGGGAGGTTTCCCTTCTCTTGCTGTACTTATAGGGTGCTGACATCATCAGCGTTTAGAAAGGGAAATGTGCATCCTGTAGTCTGTTCTCCTAGTTGCCAAAAGGGACATTTCCCTCTCACACACACTAACCCCCCTCAGTCAAATACACACAATTGCCGTTTGCAGGATTCAAACTCCTATCTGACTATGTTATGACACTCGAGACGGACACATTAGCAGAGTGTGCTATTCGCATTATTGGGAGGTTTCCCTTCTCTTGCTGTACTTATAGGGTGCTGACATCATCAGCATTTAGAAAGGGAAATGTGCATCCTGTAGTCTGTTCTCCTTGTTGCCAAAAGGGACATTTCCCTCTTACACAATTATACACACACTAACCCCCCTCAGCCAAACACACACATTGCAGGATTCAAACCCCTACCTAACTATATTATGACACTTGAGACGGACACATTAGCAGAGCGCGCTATTTGCATTACTGGTAGGTTTCTCTTCTCTTGCTGTACTTATAGGGTGCTGACATCATCAGTGTTTAGTAAAGGCAAATGTGCATCCTGTAGTCTGTTCAACTAGTTGCCAAAAGGGACATTTTTCTCCCACAGACTTACACACACACCGAGCATTTACAGGATTCAACCCCCTACCTAACTATGTTATGACACATGCGACAGTCACATTAGCAGAGTGTGCTATTCGCATTACTGGGAGGTTTTCCTTCTCCTGCTATAATTATAGAGTGCTGACATCATCGGTGTTTAGAAAGGGGAAAGTGCATCCTGTAGTGTGTTTTCCTAGTTGCCAAAAGGGACATTTCTCTCCCACAGACTTACACACACACCAACCCCACACTGAGCATTTGCAAGATTCAACCCCTTACCTAACTTATGACACTTGTGAAGGACGCATTAGCAGAGTGCGCTATTCGCATTACTGGGAGGTTTCTTTTCTCCTGCTTTACTTATAGGGTGCTGACATCATCGGTGTTTAGAAAGGGGAATGTGCATCCTGTGGGGAGGCAGACACCAAGCACACTCTGGCTAAGCTGTCATTCCCTAGGGCAAACAGCCTAGTGTTGACCTCCACACCCATATGTTTAATTGTCAAATGCACATTATTTGTTGCTGATAGACTGTTTGCACATCTTTATTGCCATAGCATTCCCTGTTTGTATGAACAACTTGTGCATCTGTGGAAGATGTTTGCATATGGGAGGGATCCACTATATCACGTATGTCTCTGTAGTCATTTAACTGTGTGCACTGGGCAGACTGCTGTAATGTGGTTGGTTCCTGGAATAACACGTAAAAATACCAGACGTGTGTCCAACTACTAAACTGAGATTTGGCTTAAGTGTGTGAGCATGCCCAGTTCAGCCTTCCCATGGCATGTTGTCTGACATATGTCTCATTTATCAAAGTGTGTGAGCATGCCCAGTGTGAGCATTCCATATGTTGGACTCTGCAGCCCACCACATTTGTGGATGAGTGTGAACTTCAACAAATATCACCTGTTTATGGTTGTGTGTTGTGTGTCATGTTGTGTAGTTACTGTACAACTGCTTTGTGTGTGAACACAACAGGATTATACTGTGCCTGCAGTGTTTGCATGGAATACTTTGCATACAGTTGTCAACATCCTTTCACACTGACCTAACACTGTAGTACTGTATAGTGTACTGGTAGTACTTTGACTGTGGTGGACAGTATCCTGGGCTTTAGTGCTATCACTGCTTTACATTTCGATAGTGAGCACAACAGCCTGGTTAGGGGCCAGTTGTGTACATCTGACCATGTTGCATTCTGTTCAGATATGAACTACTTAAACCAGGCTTGTCCAACATTGCTAGTGTATTCCACAACATAGGTATACATTTGCAAACACTAGCGATGTGCCCTAGTCCATGTCTAATGCTAGTTGGAGAGTGTGTATGTCCTTCAACACACATTGTAAGTGGAGTTTGCCATGACATATGTCATGGTTAGTATACTGTGCCTCTCTCTACCTGTGACATGACAGTGATACCCAGGATAAAGCTACCATCTCCCATCCACTCATCAAGATTCCTATTGAGGAAGATTGATAAGTGACTCTATGGGTAGCCTGTACTGGGAGTTCACTCATGGGTGGGGGTGGCTTCTGTGTTATGGATCATGCAGTACAGCTTATCCTATGTAAGTCAGTGCTGGGGTTCAGGTCTCTCATGTGCATAGCTCACTGCCATTCAGATTGTACAAGGTGCAGCATGTTTATTGATACCAGCAACACAGGCAACACATGGCATCTGTGCAAGCTCTTTGATACTCCTGGTGAGGTACTGTTGGGGACTTTACGGTTGATGGAGGTGTCTGCTGAGGTACATCCCACAGGGGCTATTGTAGTCAATTGTACCGCTGATGAAGGATGACTGCAGAGCCACAATGACCTCCTCTTATCTAGATCTGACAACCTTCATGATTAGGTGGGTATATGGTATGTTTCTGTAAACACTACAGCACATGTTTGTCCAATGCAGGATATCTATCACCTTGTGTCCCCAGGTCTCTCATTACATGTTAACTACATAATGGGTTAACACCTATGTGGTAATTGGTGGGCACTTACTGTATATCCACGGGGGTTGACTATACACTTTTCTGCAATTAGCTTGCTGACATGGCTATGGCACCAGTTGTCTGTTTCTATGTGGCTCTTTTGTGGGATGCATGTGTCAGCTGGTGGATCATATGTGGTGAGCAGTTTGTAGTCCTCTGCAAACATGTTCGGACACAGTCCTTCCATGTTTGCCTGTACCTATGGGACATATATACCAGACGAGGGAGATCCCAGGACCAAGCCTTGTGGGATGCCAGTTATATCTGGTTTGTAGTCTGACATGGCTGCAGCATGTCTGACCATGTCTGTTCTGTCCTTGGTCTGGTTTGCAACGCCTCTACTGACATAGGGGTTTATATTTAAGCTGGTGAGCTTATCTATAATGAACACGTAGGGTATTGTATAGAAGCCTTTGCAAGGTCCAGCTACGCTGTGTGGACCACATTGCCCTCATCAATGACCTTAATGACTGTTTCAATTGAGTCAAACATGTTTAGGGGCAGGATCTGCACTTAAGAAAGCCACACTGGGTAGGATCCGGTGTCAGTAGGTCCCCAATATCTTTATGTCTGTGGTACATGCTGATCCTTTCCATAGCTGTGCAGACCGAGCTTCTCAGGATTCTGGGGTAGTAGTTTTCAGTATCCATTCAGGCAACACCTTTGTTGAGAAGGACCACTGTTGTTGTACGCTGCTCTTTGGGTACATATTCTGTGGTAAGGCTGACATTGAGCAGTAGTGTGATTTGGCATTCCATTCATCTTGGAGTCCAGGTTGCACTAAGCCCAGGACACCATCTCATACCATTGCTGCTGTGTGTTTTGCTTTGTAGATGCTGGCTGTTACCTCAGCATCTGCAATGTCAGGGGGCCAGCAGTCTGCTGGGATAGATATTCTGCATTCGGGGGGGGGGGGGGTTGCACTGCACCTGTCAGGATGTATGTTGGCAATATGTGTGTGTGTGTTTGTGATATTTGTGTGATTCAGAGCATATCTGTGAATTCCCAACATGGTTCCTACCATCAGTTGTGATATCACTGGGATTATCCTTAGTGTCCTGTACAATTTGTATCTTCATAGGTTCATAGGTTCATACTAGGCTATCCACCCTAGGGCATTTGTTAGCCTAGCCAGAGTGTGTGTGGCTTTTGCCACCCCTTGCTATGTGAATATTATGGCCATTTATGATTTGCTTTGCTGTGCCTCTGTCTGGACATGAAACAGTGAAGAACCCCAGTGTAACTCTACAATCATCCATCCACTTGGCAAGATTCCTGTTGAAGAGTGTCAGTGAGGGGCTCTGCCTAACATGGAGTGGGATTCTGGTCCAGGGTGTGGGGAGCCTCTGGATTATGTATCTGTCCCACCAGTGCATCCTATTTCATTATTTGTTGAGGTTGACATCTCTCACTCTCACAGCTCCGATGGCTTTGAGTTTTCTGGGGTGGAGCATGTCCATTACTCCTGTGTTGGGCATGGCCTTCTACAACAGGCATGCAATGCCTCTGTGTAGGCAGTATGTGACTGCATTCAGCTGGGGTGTCTACAGCCAGGCAGCATATGACATATATTTGAGACCCTTTATCCTCTTGGTGAGGTACCTTTGAGGTCTTTCTAACTGCTGCAGGTGTCAGGTAAGGTACATCCCATATGAGGCATTGTACTAGATTATGGGTGTGATAAGAGAACAGTATAGGGGCACAATGACCTCTGTTGACATAGATGTGAATCCTTTCCTGATACGGTGTCAAATGTAGACAGTCTTCCTAGCCACATTGGCAATGTGGGTGTCACATAACAGGTTACTGTCCACTTGTGTCCCTAGGTCCCTGGTTACTCCTTCCATACATAATGGTTTACCACCTATGTGGTAATTTGTGGTACCTTGTTTGGTATTTGGTGGGACATTCATACTGTCCATTGTCTTCAGGACAGCTGGGTAGGGTTCCTGTGTGTGAGAGTGTGGTCTGTAGCATGCTACAGACTGTACAGCAGTCTTGCCTACAGTTAGTTGCACATGGGTGGACTCCAGTGCCTTGTGCATTGTCAGTTAGCTGGACATATGGGTGTCTGTGCTGAATATGGATACTCACCCTCCTTTTATGTTTTGTTCCAGGTTTTGGGGCCATGACACATGATATGTGGATGACACATGATATGTGGTATAACCTGGTAGTGCTGGTGTGCTGTCAGGAGGCTTGCAGCAGGTTTCTGTCACTGCACAAACATCGATGTTCTCCATACTGGGGATGGCCTTGAGAGCATGCATATTGGGGTTTACACAGCTGGCATTGGTCAGCATTACCCTTATGTTTCTTTCCACTTATGTTTTCTAGGGTGGTGGGTCAGTCTTTTCAGCCTTGCCTACAAAAGGCTCTATGAAGGTGGCAAAGGCCTTATCCAATATCCAGACGCCCAGGGGTAACAGGTGCAAGCCATCCCAAGAACAGCTGCGTGGCTTGTCAAGCATGACATCCCAAGCAGACAGACATTGGATCCCCTTGGAATGACACCAGTAAGTGTGCCACTTGCTATGACTGATCATTCCGTGTTTGTACTGTGGCATTATTCTTGGTAAGGGTATGATGCTACAAACGGTGAGTGTCATACCGACCTGGACTACATAATCAGAGATCTCATCTATGTCTCTTTTCATGTAGTCTAGGGAGGTACATCTCAGGTCATTCACACCAGCATGGACTATGACTGCATCATATTTCTACTTGTTTTGGAGTGACCTGCATACTTCTGTTATGTGGCTTATTGTGGCAGCCTACAGGCAGCTTACTGTACCCTTTCCCTTGTTCAGTCTGGTGTGCGGGACAGCAGTGTGTCTGACTATGGAGTCACCTATTACAACTGTATCAGGCATGTTGTTTCTCCTTCTGGCCTGTGACTGTTTGGCACACCAGCTTTTTGTTCTATGTGTTGCATGTGCTATGTTTGGAGGTTGTTTGATTGGGTGTCTGCTTTAGAGGCCTCAGTTGGTGTGCTGTGTTTGTAATTTGTGCCTCTGGGAATGTTTTTCTGTGTTTATGTGTTTGGTTTGCAGTTGTGATAGGTCTATGTGGGACTGTGTTTGTGGTGTGTGTGTGGTTACCTTCTCCTCCTGACTAGTTTTGGGAGTACTGAGTTGAGGGAGCTCAGCCTCCAGTTTGGATAGATGGTTGCATCTCTCACATATATTTGTATTTCTTGGGTGGAGTTAGGGGTTGTCTGTGTACTTGGGGCAGGTGTAACATTGCCTCAGGATTCACAGATTCAACTTGTTGTGGCTGGCCTTAGTGGATTGTATGTGTGGACAAATTTTATTGCCATACTACTGATCAGTGATTACTTCATTGTTTATGTTTGCTCTGTCATGTAGTAGCTTCCTCATTCTCTTGCATGGTTTGGTTATGGCTGGTGTCCACCATGCCAGATGCCTGCGTGTATGGCATTGTGTCTTGTTTTAATTTAGGATTGCATAATCCAAGCATTCCTGGCAGTGTTCATGGAATGGCTGTATTACAGGTTCTGAGGTGTGGCCCATATTTTGCACCTGCACAGGACCTTTAATGGATTCCCCATCAGTTTGGAGGAGTGCAAATATTGCTTTACACATGTTTTCCACTGTGGTTTTCTGGCCAGGGACTGTGGTCAGGATTTGTATATCCAGTGTGATTACTCTATGGTCTGGTTTTACCAGTGAGCAATACACTTCTCATCTTGCCATCCAGTACCCATGTTGCTGATTATCACATCCAGTATGCTTACCCCTCTTGTGGGAGTGGTACGTTGTTCATGGGCCTTTTGGTTTATGGATTCTATGAACTTTTGTCCTACACTGTTGGAGCTAGTATAATGCTCCCAGTCTATGTCTGGGTATTTTCAGTCACCCAATATAATGTGGTTTGGAGGACTTGATATATTCATGTATTCCAGCATAGGCCAGGTGCAGTTCCTGGTGTTGGGACAGTAGTTTGTAGCAGGCTATAAACTGGGGGGCAGTTTTAGCCACTGTTACTTGACCATGGCTAGTCCATGCTGCTTTTTGTTGTGGTACCAACATGGGGGTGTGGTTATCCTTGACAATTCTTGCTAGTCACCCTCCTTTTGTAGCTTGTTCCATGTTTTCAGGCTGTACAGCACAGTATGAGGTGTAATCTGGTAGTGTTAGGGTGCTGTTGTGAGCCTTGACTCAGTTTTCTGTTACAGCGCAGATATCAACATTCTCCATACTGGGTGAGTTTAGACTGCATGCATCTTGCTGTTTTGACTTATCCCTTATCTTATTCTTATCCCTTCTGATACCTATGGAGATAGGTTTGTGTTTTGAGCCTTACCTATTCAGGGCACACTGTGGGTAACAACAGCCTTTGCCAGTATCCATATGGCCTGCACTGATAGGTGCATGCCAGTCCTAGCAGGTGGAGCATCATGTCATGCTCAGCATGTCATCCCAGACTGGCACACATTGGATCCCCTTTGACTAACTGCGATACTTCAGTTAATTATTGCACTTGATCATCTCATTGTCATATTGTGGCATGATGCTTGGTGAGGGTAGGATGTTAGTCAAGGTCCTCAGGTGTGCATATAGTACATGGTGTTAACATTGCTTAACACATAGCATTCATGCCTCAGGTGGTGCTGCAGGGCTGCCTCTGTCGGATGCGCATATTACACTTCCCTGTACATTTTTGTGAGCAGGTCATGTCATTGTAGGCATCCATGTTATTATTTGAGTGAGTCAGAGGGGGTATCATTCCCAGGGTTCCTACTGAGCCAGTGTATGTGCTATGTGTTGCCTCTTTGCCAAGGCCAGGGCATACTGGGCACACCTCCTTCTGCCTACTGGGGCAGGCTCAGGTTGTTCCTCCTCCGAGTCACGCTCTGCCTGTGATGGCCTTGGCAATGGTGGGGGGCTGTTTGGCCCAGCCCTATGCTGGTCCTGCTGCAGCTGTTTTCGCAAGATCATATTATGTAGCATAGCACATACCATGACAATTTGAGTACATGTAGTTGGTGTGTACTGCACGGCTCCACCAGATGTGTCCAGACACCGGAACCGTGACTTGAGCAGCCCAAACACACGCTCTATTACATTACGTGTTTGTGCGTGTGCCTCATTATGGCGTTCCTGTTCAGGTGTGTGTGCGTTTCTGATGGGTGTCATCAGCCACGGCTCCAGTGCATAACCTGCATCCCCCACTAGGTGTCCGTGCGGGATGTCCCCATTGGCAAATGTCTGGTACAGCTGCATCAAATGCCAGATGTGGGAATCATGGTAGCTCCCAGGACAGCCAGCACACACATTCATTATTATGCCCTGGGCATCACACACGACCTGGCAGTTGATGGAGGGGAAGCCCTTGCAGTTGATGTATGCCCTACCCTGCTCACCGGCTGGTGCTTTGATGCGTATGTGCGTGCAGTCTATTGCACCCACTACCTCAGGGTATTCCGCTATTTGCTGGAAGAGATGCATATTGCTGGCCAATACCTCACGGGCATTGGGGAAATATACATGATCACCGACATGTGCTGACATGGCATCCAGGAACTGGTTCAGTACCCTGGAGGCTGATGCCTGTGATAGCCCCATCATATCACCACTTGGTCTCTGGAAGGTACCTGTTGCTAGTATTCTTAGGCCAACACATACCTTGGTTTCCACTGGGATGGGTTCCCCTCTGTTGGTTCTGTGTGTGAGGCGTGGCCTGCACAGCTCCACTATTTGCTGCAGGAGGTCTCTGTCCACTCTATAGCGCTCTACTATCTCCAGCTCATGTAACCCGTGGTAGGTGACCCTGGGCCTGTACACTCTTCTCCGTCTCCTCACTGTGGGTTGTCTGGCACCATCTGCATTGTCACCACCCTCAGGAAGTCGCCTATGTCTCATTATGACAGCTATGGCAGCCCCTAACATTTCTGCTCTGAGTTCAGCTTTTTCAGTTTTCACTTCTAATAACTTAACTCCTGTCTTGCAGTGTCTCTTGAGAGAAACATCCTGCACTGCTGTTTGCAGAGTTTTAAGTGCTGGGCTGGGCTACTATTCTGCCTGTGTAATTGCCTGCTTCTAATTGTTTTCACCTGCTAGCTCCAGCAGTATTCCCTGCTAGCTTCCTACTAAATCTGTTGCTTCCTTTTTCCTCTCTGTTTCCTCAGGGAGGAGCCGTGTGCAGACCAGCAGAAACACACTCACAGTGGCTTACACGCACGCACACATGCTTACATAGTTCAGAATCTGCTTATTCGGGTTAAAACGCGTGCACACCCACGCAAACAGTGTTAAACATCCCCCAACACGCTCCCACATGCTCAGTCTGCCTTACACGCACGCACACTGCCTTACTCGCGCTTCATGGTGCGCACACATGCGCATGCACGCCCAGCAAGAAACTTTGGTGTAGGCAACAGTGTACACCTTCCTTTTCTTGACTTTCTCATGCTTATTTAGTGGCACACCTCTTTCCATGATATCTGTCTGACATCTGTCGTGTAACTCTGACCTCCAATGAACTGCATTTCTTTCTACCATTCCCCCCTGTGATGTCACCTATCTCCTACTCTGTTCCTCCCCCTTCTGTAACTCTTACACTACTCAGACTGTGCTCATTTGCTATGTGACAGTGGAATTCAGTATCCTAACACTCATTTGCATCAGATTGCCTACTAATGCTTAGTTACATCTCTTAGACTCAGCTTCCCCCCTTAGCAACCACTACACGGTGGCCATGTTGGTTTTAGTTTTAGTCTGCTGGTCCCTGCATTGACATTCCATGTATTGCATAAAACCCACATTTGTGGGTTTAAAACCTTTGTTTTTATGTTTTATACAGCGCAGCCCGTTTGCGCGGGGCTGCGCTGGGTTTAAACATCGGCGATCGCCGAAAAAAAAATTATATTTTTAAGATATTTGCATCAGGTTACCTTGCCAATGGCCACATATTTGGCCATTGGCATGCTGCCTGACACATATGCACCCTTTATTTGGAGCTGACATGGCTCCATTGCGTTTTTTGCAGAAACGTACTCAGTTGTCAACTGAGTACATTTCTGCAGCTAAAACGGCTCTTACACGGGCTGTTCTGGGCTTCCTGGATCGCTAATCATCCTCATTTGCATGCTATTCGGCTGCAAGTGAGGTGATTAGCTTATCCACGCCCACTCCGTGTAAGAGCCGTTTTAGCTTGTCTCTTACACGGACATTGGGCTGTTCCTGGATCGCGAAGGCTGCATGGAGTCTTACACTACTCTTAGACTCCGTGCAAGCCTTCGTGAATCTGGCCCTCTGTTTCTTCAGAGATTAGATTATTCTTTATTTCAGGCAATTTATCTTGAAAAAATGTTGCAAAGGTCAAATAATGTTACGTCCTAATTATTTTGTGCATGTGCTGGGATGATAAATCTACTTTGGTTACAGCCAAAAAAATGGTAAGGAAGGAATATTTTATTCTATTAGCCACTACATGCATAAAAAAATTATAATCAGTATTAATTAAGGTAACTATCTCCCCTAGGAATTGCAAATTATTGTGTCTTTCCCTGGTTCCAGCCTTTGCATTACATCAGATTGTTTTCAGGGTTGGAAGCATGTCTTTCTTCTGAAATATATTGTATCCTGTTAGCAAAAGCTGCAGATGTTTGGTAGAAAGACTTAAATAACTTCAGATGAAGACAATCTAATAATTTAAAAATTTCTATTAATTCTGCCTTAGTATACCAGGTTGTAGATTTTTGGTAGTGCACTTCTGTTAACTAATTATTAACTTGAAATTATAAAAAGGATGCTAGTTCTGGAGCATTAATTAATAATACTTTTTACTGAGGTTACAGAAATAATATTGAAAGTTGTAAATAATACTAGTTTTATTATTTTTATTTAATCTTCCAAGAATAATAAAGGGGTCTATGTTCAGTCATCGAATGGCTGAACATCGAACCCTATCCATCAAACATTCATTTCATCAACAGGGAAAGTAACTAGTTGGCAACCACTTCCCAATCTGACTTTTTCCCCAGTGTAGTGTAATCTCTGAGTTGGTATATATAGTTAGGGTATGAAATACTACAGTGCAGGACACAGGGAAGTGGTTGCCAACTAGTTAATTTCCCAGTCGATTAAATAAACGTTCGCTGAATAAGCGTTTGATGGATAGGGTTGGATGTTCAGCCATTCGATGGAAATTCCATTTGCTGGCTGAACATAGACCCATAATAAAGAACCTGTATCTATTTCCTGAAGCTTTATCCAATAGGATAATATTTTGTGTCCTATAACTGCTGCTGAATTAGAATGTAACCCCCCCCCCAAGTGCTACTGTTTAGTATTTTACAAACAGTTCTTGAATTTGACCAAAGTCTTTAGACATGGCTTAACCTTTAACACATATTAAGAGCTACTGTCATACAATATCGCAGACACTTTAATTGTTTTTGCCCTTGGTTTATTTGAGACCTTGTGCATGCTTGAAGTTCACTGTGCAAATAACATTTAAAGAAATCCTATAGAATTGATGGAGTATGTTTTCCCACTGCGTGGACATTAATTAACGTTTCTATTTTCCTCCTAAGTTTTAACTGTTATCATGTGGATAAATGAATTGCATACATGGTCACACTACAGGTAATTATTATGAAAGTATGAATTAGACAAGTCAGTGCAAGATAGAGCATAGTGGAGGTAAGCATTATGTTAATATTTAATATACTAAAGTTATACCTGCTGTATGTTTGTAATTTGTAAAGGTGTAGAAATAATTTTCCCAGAGTGTGTACCAAACCACAGCATGCTAACAATGTTGCATCATCATTTACTTAACAACTGTATAAAAGCCATGCACTGCATACTCATCATTACCAGGTGAACAAAAACATTTAACACTGTAAGCATCTCCCCTGTCATCAGCATCTGAGATCTGGGTACCAAAGCATGTTAGTCTCTTATTACATATGTATGTGCAAGTGTTGTAATATTTCTGCTGGCCATGCAATATGCAGAATAAGTAACTAAATGAATGAGGTAGAGATGGCAGTAACATAAGACTACTTTTAGTGAGGAGGCTGGTACAGAGTCACAATTATTTTACCGAATGCTACAGAAAGGGTACTTCACTTGATTGCCTGAAGCACTGCTCTTTATCATTAAAGTTTGTTGGAATAGGCTGTTATTTCTTCAAAACTCTTTCAAGCCTTAACATTGTGAAATAAATCTCTTTGTGTGAAACTATACACAGCAATTAATCCATCCACTCTTTTTTCTCTCCTGAGCTTAAATCACTGCATCCACAGACATATATCTTTCTTTCATCAAAAAAGTAATTGCCTAAAGCCCTAGCAGAAAATTGCTCATGAAGCATCTGAAATAAATAAATGGCATTGTCAAGTTGGTGCCAAATGTCAGCGTTCAAAATACAGAAGTAATGACCTTATTGCTCAAGATAGAGAAAGAATTGCCTCCATTCAGCTCACTCCTGCTGATGATTCAAAGAAAAATAAGTGGGAGGCAACATGACTTCATTTTCAGAAAGTCAGATAAACAGCTTAATCCCATTGTGTGAGCCTTCATACCTATTCTATTTGACATCACAGTGTATTTTAAGAATGCAATAAAATAGTAAAAAAAAAAAAAAAAAAGTACAAAATGTGTTTTATGTACTTCAATCATGCAAATATTGATTTATTTTAGTAACATTGGTGACGAAACATTGTTGAGACATAAAGACAGTATTGATGTAGTTAAGCAGTTATCATTGAAATGTAGTGCAGTGTATTTGTGTCAGCAGTCATGATTTACAAGTGACTGTGTGGCACTCTCTGGTATAGTTTCTACGTAGCCATTAAAAAAATACCAAACGTCGACAACTATTTTAAAAACTACAAAATTCCTTTTGAAATTAGCCAATTGCATTAGAATGAAAAGCACTGTTTGCAAATGATTACTACAGACACTATATCTGCTTGATGAATTAAATACACTAGAGTATTTGATGAAATTGAATGCACTGGAAAGCATTTTGTTTCATAACAGGGCTTGCTTATTTAAGGTTTTCATGACTTCAGTGGTAGTGTGTCTCCTCCATAAGCTCTAGCCTCCCTAATACCAGATGTAAGCTTTAAGCACAGTTTAAGGATACTTAGCATTCTTCCCCCCAAGCTGGGTTCACTAACATTCCCTTGGACAAGTAGCTACTGGAACTAAGTAATGAGGTAAACTGAAGAGCTGCCACTGCTGCCCACACAGGAAGGAATCTTTTGTGGTCCCATTGTGGCTCTATGCCCCCTCCTAGTGTGATGGCCTGATTGCAGACTGGATGAAAGTGATGCATGGCTGGGAAGACATTCTTGTTCTTAGTCCTGGGCCCTGAGCTGTACCATCTACACCAACCCACCCCTTCCAGAATTAGTATGCCCATCCTTCCTTGCCTGCAAGATCCACACCTCAAGCTGCTAACCAAATTAGTATCACCTGGGTAGTGGTCAATGTTTTATCCCACTGCACATCTGGCAAGGATACTGAGGAACATTTTTGTTTTGCATGGTATTGGACTAATGGGGAATTCGTATTAGTTTCCACATGAAGTATAAATAGAGACAGAATTCTTCATAACTTACTTCATGAGTGATCAACAAGTATTGTTAGGAGTTATGATGCAAAGGTACTAATAAACAGTAAAACAATTCTGCATGGCATTCTATTTTGTTGTTTCGCCATGTCTGTCCCATTCATAGAGGTACAGATATGTCATGCTTTACACTGAACTCATATATGCAAAGTTAAAAAGACAAAGGACTCGGGTAACAGTTTCTAAACACCCACCCTTCACAAACAGGCAGAGATTAAAATAGGGGCTGTTATTTGGACTATGTCCAGCACATGGGCTTCACTTTCATGGAGTACATACAACATGATTAAATGCATTGCACTAAGTGAATGTTTATGAAGCCTAAGGAACTAAAAAGTGCCAGTGGCACAGTTGTAATATACTCATCTGTGGGGATATCATACCTCTACCCATTCAGACTGTGGACTGCAATGCATGGGAGGACAGCTGGCTTCCTTGGATTGTTTTTTGTTTTTCTCATAATAGACTTATATAGAGACTGGGAATGAATATATGGATTACTTGCTATCATAGCCTGAGCAAGAAAAAATGCTGCCATAGCATGAGCAAGAAAAGGTCAAACACCTTTAAAAGGTTCAAAGTAATTAGTTTGTGATGCAAACTCTATTAAAACAACACATGGAACAATTGAGTAGCTGGAGCAGATTGATTTTTATAGACTGAAAAGAAGTGTATTACAAGCAAATTACTCTTTAAAACATATGCAGCATCTACTGAGAGCTTAGAATGATGCAGACACAATTATTTGACATACTTGATACTTCTTTCCAAGACCTGTACGAATGAGGCCTGTGAATGCAAACTGGATCTTGCAAACAGGTGTGGAAGTATAAACTTTTCAAGCCGTTGGAAAGATGGCCTAATGGTTAAGGTGTTTGCCATACAAACACAAAGTGTAGAGTTTGAGCCTCACAAGGGATAATTGGCTAGATGGCTCGCAAGGGCGGTTATCTTTGTACTAATATATGAACCTATAAACTCAGTCTAAAAATATTGTAAGTTGGAATAAGTACCTATACAGTTCTATTTAATATAACCGACTCTTAACATTGCACCAGCTCTGAGCAGGTTATCCATTCTGTAATGCTGAGCTGCATTTACTGGACAAGGGTACAGTTACTAGGTATTGATATAACAGGACCCAGTGGCTCAAATAAATAGAAAGGTAGAATCTGCATGCGCTCTGTATATGTGTAAATTTCAATATGTATGTATGGACAAACACACATATATATATGTACACACACAAA
>NC_056729.1:724629415-724716915 GCF_019279795.1 Protopterus annectens
GTATAATAATATAGGAAACCTTTATTTTCAAGTTTAAAATGTAAGAAATCTATAGATAAACGGGTCCCTATCAAATGATAGAAAACTCATTTGACGGAAAATCATTTGGCTGAAACCAAAACATAGAAAGCTCAAAACACTGAAAACTCATTTGACTGAAACTCAAAACACTGAAAATGCTATATGCCCTTTTCCCTACGGTAGTGCGATCCTGGAGTTAGTATATATAGTTGGGGGGGTGTGGGGGCACAGCCCCCCACAATGGGGGGTGTGTGGGGCATAGCCCCCCACATAGTTTATGTAAATATTGTGTTCTCCAAACAGTTATTCATTGTTGTTATAAGTATCCATATGTAGCATTTAAAATGCATGAAGTATGTGGGGGGCTACGCCACCCACACCCCCCATTGTGGGGGGATGTGCCCCCACCCCCCCAGCTATATATACTAACTCCAGGATCGCACTACTGTGGGGAAAAGAGCATATAGTATTTTCAGTGTTTTGAGTTTCAGTCAAATGAGTTTTCAGTGTTTTGAGCTTTCTATATTTTGGTTTCAGCCAAATGATTTTCCATCAAATGAGTTTTCTATCTTTTGATAGGGACCCAGATAAACTACTAAACTACATAAATATCAGTTTTGGTGGAGATATACAAAAATGTCCTGTCAAGTAACTAGGAGATGTACTGAGTCACTGAATATGAAGAACTCAAGGAATTCTCATCCGGATGCTGCTTTGAAAAAAAGAACTGCAATTGATGACATCTACCTTACAGGAACTAGCTTTGAAGATAGATGGCTTTAAAAATGACTTAGAAAACCTCAAATTAAATTCTTAAAAACAGACTGATGCTCTTAAGAAACTATTACAGCAACAGCACATAAAAATAACAAATATAGACACTTCTCTAAATGAGACTCAAAGAGGAAGAATTCCAAAAAGAATTTCTGGTTAAATAGAATACATGGCTGCTTAACCAAATAGATGACTTAGAAAACAGGGAAAGGAGAAACAAAATAAGGATCTTTGGTCTGCCTGAAAACATTGAAGGAGAAGACATTATTTCATTCTTAACAACCTGGATTCCTGAATTTTTAGACTTGAAAGAGTAACTTTCATTTGGAATTGAAAGGGCACATAGAGCACTGGGGAAACCTGCTTCTAACTCAACAAATACTCCACCTAGACCCATAGTTATAAAATTTCTTTCATTTCTGGACAAGGAACTAATATTAAAATCTGCTTGGAGAAAATCACCCTTAAAATACAATCAAAGCCTGATAAGGCTTGACAATGATTATTCTTCCAGAATATTTGAACAAAGGAAAAAAAGTCTGGCCAATAATAAAACTGTTGAAACAAAACAACATTAAAACACAGCTGGCCTTTCCAGCCAAGATAAAAATACTTTTTGCCAATGAGATGAGACCCTTGAATGACTTAGAAGAAGCTACTATATTCATCAAAAACAACAACATAGTGTATATCCCAGAAGAAATGGAATGGATGGCCGCTACTCTTAAAAGAATAAAAGAAACAAATCCTTGGACTGATGCTAGAAAGAAGAAACAAAAAAAAATGACTCCAGGATAGCTGTCCCAAAAAAATAACTCTTACAACTATATCTCTCAAAGTATGAACTGATATGGTACATCACTTGTCATCTGTTTTTATTTAAAAAAGCAGGGTTTCTTAAGCAACTGAGAAACAGTAATGATTTATTCAGAATGCTCAAAGAGTCCAATAATTCTTCACAAACAAAGATAGGTCAAGATGGGTTACTATTTACATTATATATAAGCCAAACAAAGCAACATATAATACAAACATAGAAATTTCTATTCCCCTGCTTGAACTCAATGCATACTTATCTTGTTCATTTTTCATTGATTTTGCTTATAATAATTTAGCTAATTAAATGAGGTACCATTCATCAGAGTTCAGACTCAAACGTAACAAATTAACATCATATGTAATAGCAGTAACAGCAGAGTGTTTTGAAAAAAAATGCTGTCATGGAGAATAATGCCTTCTTCAGTTAAAGTATGATTTAGAAATGTCATGTATATCCTGGTTAAGTAATAGTAGCATGCTCTTAATGCAAATGTAATCATTATTCTGTCCAAATATAGTTAAAATCAATTATGGCAGGTATCATAGCTATGAGTGCTGTTTGATCAATCCTGATATGGTGTGTGTGGATGCAGCCATGTCTGGCAGCTAGTACAAATGTCATTATTATTCTGTCTAAAATAGTTAATATCAATTATGACAGGTATCATAGCTTCGAGTGCTGTTTTATTAAGGCTGACATGGTGTGCATGGATGCAGCTGTGTCTGGCAGCTGTTGTATGTTACCGCTTTCATCTCCGGGAAGCTGTGGGTTGAGGTGATCGAGGTTTACTGATGCTTGTGTATTAGGAAGAGACATTTGGTGTTTTAGCCTGGATCCAGGGGAAGGGGGTGGATAAAACTGTGATGTGGGATATTCTGGCAGAGAATAGTTTGTTTATACATCTGCCAAGTGAAAGGTGGGAAGGCTGGAAGAATGTGTTATCGCTTGTTGTGGCGGCTTATTGGGAGGCTTTTTTTTTTTTATTTGTTTGCTCTGAGTTCTGCTCCTGGCTGCAGACTCACTGAAAGGGAAGGAATTTAGGCTTGAAGTTGCAGTGAAGTGAAGCGTTGCTTCAGGTGCATCACGAGCCTCTGGTATGCAGTACACAGACACACTAACAGAAACAGATGCTTCCAGGTTGCTATGGTAACGGAGACAGAGTGACGATAATGCTTAATGGCTCTGATGAGCCTCCGAGATGATTCTCGGCAATGAAGTTTTTGTTTTAAAAAAAAAAATACATATAATAAAAGGGCTGTTTTAAACCACATGTACACATATTGATGGTCTCCCAACACTTCATTTAGCTCATTAAGTTGATTCTTCATAAAAAAAATAAATAACAAGTGCAATTTTATATTTAAAATGTATTTTGGTCTAAACACATTAAGGACTTACATAAGAGTGGAAGTAAGTTATTTTGAAAGACTAAGAGCACTTGGTCTTGTGCAGTACCCTTTGCAGTGGTCTGGGAGGTGAGCTTGCTCGGACGTGTTGGGCATATGGGGATAGCTGATTCTAGGGGTCTTTGGGGTTGCCGGGAAGTGCTAGAGAGTCATCAGATTCTGTTCATGGAAATATCTGTGGGAATGGAAGGTGTGTTGAGTGGTGCACTGGCAGATTGGCCACTGCATAGAACAGGCTGGTAAAATGGAACAGGACAACTATTGGTTTGGATATTTTAAGAACAGCCTGGAAACACACCACATGAACTAGTGAATGGTATTCTGGCAAAACTGGATGGGCATTGTTGCCCATGCTTGAAGTACTGATATGTGTGTATGTAAGGATGGAAATATACTTATAACAAATAAGAAACTAGAAGGGTCTCATAATTTAAAGTCTATGGACTGTATAAACATGCTCGGAAGGAGCTAATAATAAGAATAAGCATTACACCTTGTGGTCTCTCAAATAACTAAGCAACAGCCAAAAAAAAATCAATAGTTATGTAATGTATGATTTTAGTAAATCTAGACATATAATATACAATTGTCATATAAGATAAAGCAGTCTTCTGAATTTAGATATTAAAGACAGAATTAAATAACATGGGCTTGTGTATAATAACACTACTGTCTTAACTTGTCATAAATGACATACACTACATTGAACATCAAGGGGAAGCATGATGATTTTTCTTATATAAGTAAATGTGCATAACAAGTCATGTAATTGCTTTAACTTGAATTGTAGTTTTTGTAACCCATCTTGACCATATATAATACTTAAGCGGTTACCAAGGTATCTAATGTTTTATACATGACATCAAATTGACAAAGTTGTTCAAGGGAAACAATAGAAGCCCGAACTAAGAATACCACAGAATGTAACAGTCACATTTTGAGCAAATAGTATTAAATTGAAAATAATCACTCAGTTTAACCTTTGCTGATTATACAAAATAGAATGTTGCCATTTAAATCTAACAATGTTCAGTATATGCCATAAAATGTCAGTTTATGAATATGGAAAGGGAACTTGTAATCATTAATCACAATAAGTGAATTTGTTGTTTTTAACCTATAATTCACTCATTTTATAATAAGAAATGACAGATATGAAAATCCTTATGTGTAGGAAATGCGGGGAAGAGGGATGCACTGATAATTAAAATGCACTAACCTTCATCAATGTTCACATAAAACAAACAATGCTTTAAGTAAGTTAGTAACAAACAAAGTGATTACTTAAATGCTGGAAAACAATGAAATTTAACTTCTGATATATCCAGTAAAATACATTGTATTATAAACATTAGGTATAAATATTATTACCATCGATTTATATTAAGTAATAAGATTTTAAAAACTTCATCAATAAGGATGAATATGTTAAATAACTGTGTGGTATAATCTTTTACTGAGGTTTTATATATGATACATCCTACTTTACTATGATTTAATTGCTTGTCATCTATCTTCTATGTAAATATTAATTGCTTATAGAATAGGTAGACATTTATATTGTATTAGAATTCTGTCTAATCTACAATAGTACTATATATGCTCAAAATAATATAAATATTGCTTATTCCTATTCCAAATATTCTCCATATAATGATTTAATTTATGGAGCTCAGATATTCTGGATTGTCAAGGTATGAGTGATAATCTGATGGACTTAGGTTTATCCATCAGATTAGGAATGATTTTCATTCCATGGCTAGTGCGGATCTTAATTTTGTTAACATTTATTAATTTAAATTTATTTCACAAAAACATTTTCAGTGTGCCTGACCAAAATATTACCTTATTGGTAAACACTCAAAGTATAAAACTGATAATTTCCTTTAAAAGCTCAAACATATGGAAAATGTTTAATAGTCACAATAAAACAAAACATACATAGTCTAAATAACCTAAGATAGATTTAACTTTATCTTTAAATACCAATGGCTTAAACAATCCTAGCAAGAGATCAAATCTACTGAAATATTTAAAACTGAACAAAGCACAAATAGTCTTCCTTCAAGAAACTCATTTCAAAACAAATGACAATTACAAATGGAATCCTAAGAAATATATTATATTGGCTCCACCTGCTTATAAGACAAAGACAAAAAGGGTAACTATTTTATAGAAAACAAATGTGATTAGTCCAGAAATCATTTATACGTATGAAGATAAAGAATGCCTTATGGCATTAATAATAGTTAAATATAATAACAGAATATGAACCATAGCCAATCATTTGGAGATGAAAAAGAAAGTAGAAGTATTAAACAATTAATACAATGACATTCTAACACATAAAACTAGTTTAGCTTTAGAAAAACTAAAAATTAATACCTTGGCCACTTCTCCCAACTAGCTACATAATTTATCAACAAGAATCAAAATACAATCAAAAGCTAATAAGCATTTATATTACCCTATTGTATGATTTAAATAGCGAATGCTATTTCATCGTACCTAAAATATCTAAACCACAAAATATCGAACATACAGAACACCGAATTTTTTCCCAGGGGAAAAAAAAATTGCTTTTCCCAAAACACAAACACACAACACAAGCACACCAAAATAAATAAACCACAAACATACACTTAAAACCATAATTCTAACCCTACACTACTACCTATCCACTCACCTTAACCCAACCCTAACCCTAAAGTCCCTAACTACCGCACACTCACCTTACCTGCTCCCTAACCCTAAAGTCCCTAACTACTGCACACTCACCTTACCCGCTCCCTAACCCTAAAACCCCTAACTACTGCACACTCACTTTACCCGCTCCCTAATCCTAAAGTCCCTAACTATCACACACTCACCTTACCCGCTCCCTAACCATAATGTCCCTAACTATCGCGCACTCATCTTACCCCGATCTGTTCCCACACTTACCTTAACCCAATCCGTAACCTCCGTTCACATACTTACCTCACCCCGGTCCATAACCTTCCCACCACAGTAGAGTAAATAGCAAAACCATGGAACGGACAACTGAAATCTTACCCTAGGTAAGATTTTGAAGTTCTGTAGCTTTGCTATTTTTGGTTTTTGACAAAAACGGGTCGATATTATAGCATTCGATGTTTAAAAACTTCAATACTATAATATAGACCCACTAATAACATTAAAAGTAGCTTCCATGAAAAGAAGGGGAAAAATATCTTGGATATAGGTGATGTTCTTGATGCCTATAGAAATCACTATATGGAACATTTCCAAAAAGAAAATATAAGTATCTATCAATTAAATCTAAATGAAAAATGTTCTAATATAAAAAAATACCAGAAAAATTAAAACTATATCTGCAAGCAACCATATCCTACAAAGAAATTACAGATAATAAATAACACAATAAAAGAGGGCAAAAATAATAAAGCTCCAGGTATAGATGGCATAATTATGGAAATATATAAACATTTTCCTTCAAAGATACTATCCCTCTTCCATAAAACTCTATTAGAAATTCAGTCACAAGCTTTAATATCACCCTCTTGGAGATATTCCTTAATCACACCAATCCAAAAGGAAAACAAATCCCCAAACCTCTGTACCTCATATAGACCTATATCATTATTAAATAATGACTATAAGATATGTATTACAATAGTAATAGAATGAAAATACCACTTTCCAAAACAATAAATAATGATCAAACTGGATTTTTATATCATAGACTCACACATGACAATATTAAAAAGATAATTTCTCTTGTATATTATGTTAATAAAGAAAATAAACACTCATAATTGGCTTAGATATAGAGAAAGACTTTGATTCCTTAAATTGGGACTGTTTATTCAAAATCCGAATGCTATTTGAATTTCCTGCATCCTTTGTTCATCTAAAAAATATATATATACAAATAATTTAGCGTATGTCAAGTTAGGTCCTTTTACCTCTAAATCTATACATATAACAAAAGGCACTAAACAAGGATGTCCCATGTCACCGATTCTATTTACTCTGGCTATTGAAATATTGGTAGGTTGAATTCTCAACAATATAAAAATCAAAGGAATACATGTTTATGAGCAATACAATTCTAAAGTAATGCTATTTGGTGATGACATATTACTAACATTATCTAATACAAAAAAGAAGTAGAAGACTTAGATATGTTAATTGACAAATTTTACATGACTTCAGGACTCCATTTCAATAAATCAAAATCAAAATTTTTATTTTTAAATAAAAGAAACTAGGCTAAGGGGGATCACATCATAGAGAAACAAGAATCTATCTTAAAATATGTAGGAGTTGAGTGATGCAAGGATAATGACAAATTAGTATAAAAAATACAATAATATCATCAATACAATTAAGATCTCTGTGGAAAAGTGGAACAAAATAATATTAACATTTCAAGATAGACTACAATTAATAAAAATGGTTTTACTACCCAAGATCCTATATATAGCATTGGTAATACAACTGTTACCAGAAAGGAATATACTTAAAGAAATAAAGTCATGCCTAATAAAAGTTTTATGGTTTCCCAAAAGAAACAGATTAGCTATAATACATCATGTCAGACCAAGGAAACAGGAAAGATTAAGCTTTCCTGATATAGAAACATATATAAAAGCATCAATATCTAAAACAATCTCAGATTGGATAAGTCCAAATTACTCTGCAAACTGGAAAGAATTACTAACTGTAATATCAATAAATTAATCTGATTTACAAAAAAAATTCAAATAACAGATAAAAACAATTTGCCATGGCACATATTCCCCGGGATTTACGAAGCCCTGTAGAGCATGCAGGATTAGTCTAAGCTATTTTTGGCAATATGGCCGAAGTGCGATCCAGGAACGAGCTCCCGGGACGTGTACGTGAGCTCTTAGACTAATCCTGCACGGACCGAGCTCCTGTATGCAAATTACCCTCATTTGCAGGTGAAAACCATGCAAATGAGGGTAATTTGTGATCCAGGAAGCCAGCAGCTGTCAGTGCAGGATGAGTGCAGTCTGCAGAAATGTACTCGGTTAGTTACCGAGTGCATTTCTGCAAACTACAAAACGGAGCTATGACAGCTCCAAATAAAGGCTGCATATTATTGAGGAAGCATGCCAATGGCCAAGTAGAAGGCCATTGGCATTGCAAACTGTTCTCAAAAAAAAAAAATTATTATTTTTTTTTTTTGCCGATCTCGGCTGTTTAAGCATAGGGCAGCGACGTGCAAACGGGATTGGGGAAAATAATAAAATAAACCTAAAATAAGCATTCTTAATAAAATCAGTAATCTGCCATGCAAGTCAATGGCAGGCATAAGACAGCCTCGCCAGTGAGTAATGGTTACTAAGGGGGGAGGCTCAGTGTGGCAGATGTAACTATGCATTAGCAGGCAATCCTATGCAAATGAGGGAAAGGTTAGTGAATCCCAGTTTTCCCCAGGGTGTGAGGCAGGTCCCAAAAGTGCAAGAGTATAAATAGCTAGGTGCAAGGCAAGGATATAGGTGACATCATGGGGGTGTGTTTCAGGCATACTGTAAGCGGATTGGAGCCCTATGGCATGGGATTGCTTCTAGCTTAGCACAGCTAAGCTAGGGGTGTGTCTAAACCTACCTAGCACTCTTAACAAAGTGTAAGCGGGTGTGCACACTGCACACCGGGTTTTACAGGAAGAAAAAGGAAGTTAAACCAGGAAATAGCAGCTCTGTGCAAATTTGAGCACTCTGTTTGTGCGGCACACACACAGGCTTAAACAGGGAGACAATGGGAAGGGAAAACAGCAGTAGGAAAGTAATCAAGGAGAACTAGCTTAGCTGGCAGGTGAAATGTATTAGAATCAGCCAATTACTCAGACAGCAGACCAGCACAGCCCAGAACACGACTATAAACTAAGCAAACTCATTCCCCTCTGTTTTTGCCAAAATCTGCACCACTGGTTTATACATGCTGGACCATTTTAACAAACAAACCTACAAAATGAGAAGGGCTGCAGCAGGCAACATAGAACATCATGTGCAAGAGGTTGAGGGTGGTGAGGATGTGAATGCTGCTGAACAACCCAAAGTGAGGAGATGGAGAAGAGTGTACAGACCCAGGGTAACCTACCAGGGGCTACATGAGCTGGAGAAAGTGGAGCACTATAGGGTGGACAGAGACCTCCTACAGCAAATTGTTGAGCTATGCAGGCCACACCTGACACACCAAGCTGGCTGAGGGGAACCCATCCCAGTGGATACCAAGGTATGTGTAGGCCTAGGTATACTTGCCACAGGTACCTCTCAAAGCACAACTGGGGATATCATGGGGATATCACAGGCATCAGCATCCAGAGTATTCCACTAGTTCCTGGACGCCATGGCAGCACATGCCAGTGAGCACATATATTTCCTCAACACACGTGAAGTGTTGACCAGCAATATGCATCTCTTCCACCAAATAGCAGAATACCCTGGGGTAGTGGGTACTATAGACTGCACACACATATGCATCAAAGCACCACCCGGTGAGCAGGGTAGGGCCTACATCAACCGCAGGGGCATCCCCTCCATCAACTGCCAGGTTGTGTGTGATGCCCAGAGCATTATAATGAATGTGTGTGCTGGCTGCACTGGAAGCTATGACGATTCACACATATGGCATCTGACGCAGCTGTACCACAGATTTGCCAATGTGGACATCCCCTACGATCACCTAGTGGGGGATGCTGGGTACCGACTGGAGCTGTGGCTAATGACACCCATCAGAAATGCACACACACCTGAACAACAATGCCATAATGAGGCATACGCACACTCCAGACATATAATACAGCATGTGTTTGGGATGCTCAGGTCATGATTCCCGTGTCTGGACACATCCGGTGGAGCCTTGCAGTATTAACCAGCTACATGTACCCAAATTGTTATGGTATGTGCTATGCTACACAATATGATCCTGCAGAAACAGCTGCAGCAGGAACAGCATGGGGCAGGGCCACACAGCCCCCCACCTATGCCAAGACCTGTACAGGCACAGAGTGACTTGGAGGAGGAACAACCTGAGCCTGCCCCAGTAGGCAGAAGGAGGTGTGCCCAGTATGCCCTGGCCTTGGCAAAGAGGCAACGCATAGCATATGCACTGACACAGTAGGGACCCAGAGAATGACACCTCTCTCTGACTCGCACAGACAGTAAAAGGGATGCCAAACATGACACTACCTGTGCTCAACCATGTATAGGGAGTATACTATGTGCATCCGACATAGGAAACCCTCCAGCACCATCCACAAGTCTGGCACACCCTCAAGGTAAGTCAATCAACCTACCAATTGCCAAATGGAGTAGAATGTGTTGTTACCTTTAGCTATGGTATGGATGTGAGCATGCAAGGGAATTGGGTGGCTGAATGTTATGGCAGCAGACAGTAGCCACCCATAGTGTTACCATGACATCTGTAATACATACTGGAGTCACCACAGTAGCCAGTACTACACAGGGTGACAAAACCCACTGCAGGAAATGGGCTGAGTGACATGTGTGTCCAGAAGACCCACACATGCCAGTCAGGAAGGTTCACATTCCCAAAAACAGTCTCAGCCAGCAGGACAGGTGTAGACAACCACAAACAAATGCTGTACTATGGCATCTGAATGAGCCCTATGGGTAACCCCTCCCCCAGGTCTACACAGACAGACTACAGCAGGCCAGGCAGTTGGGCATAAGTTGTGAAGGCTAGTAAGTCAGAAACTAATATGTAGGTAATTAAAGCTAAAATCTGTAGTACACTGGTATGCCTCTAGCCAGCACAATAGGTAAGACTACAGACTGAAATGGAGTACCTGACATGCCAGTACAGTCCTAGCAAATGTGTACAAGTATCAGGTGTGCCCCCCCATCCTATGTACACTTATAGTAACAGTCAGTTGTGCCTCCCCACTCCTGTGTAGAAATGTAGAAACAGTCAGGTGCCCCCCCCCCCCCGGCTATGCAGAAATGTAACAACAGACAATGCCAAATGACTGATGGATACCCTGCAGACACAGCATGCTACCTGTCAGTGTACAACACAAAGGTCAGCACCGCAGGACAAACTAGCTGGACTTGATCCACACATGCAATACAGATGGCCATACTGGGCATGCTCACACACTTAGAGGAATGAAGGCAATGTCAGTCAACAACATACTGAAAGGTCATACTGAGCATGCTCACATGTGAAGGCTATGTCTGCAAACACCATTGGACCAGACATATCCGGCAGTCGCAGTTCTTAGTGCAGACACATGTCAGTATGCACCACTCCTGCCTTTCTACTGCCTTTCACACACAGTGTATAGGAATACAGACACATATGTAAGGACAACACACTATAATAAGCCAAAGGTAGACAGGCATAGATGTGTAGAAGAGGGTGACCATGACAAGGAGCCATCCAGGCCTGTTCCACCCAGCACACAACTAAAGGGCCCCAAACACATGAGGTGCAGATGTCACTCACTGCAGATACTAGCCACCAGTATCTGTCTGCATGACAGACTATGCAGCATGTGCCAGCTGTGCAACATGACTGTACAAGGAAGTAGTCATCTAGTAGTTGTATACATGTACCTGTGACATATGACCCCGTGAGTGCCCTCATGTGGCATGTCAACCCCTACATTAATGGGTTATGGCCCATGCACACACCGCCTTCCCCATCGCAGTATTATGACAAGCCTGCTGAGGTCATCCAATGTGAAATACAACTTTGGGAGAGCTATTGCTCAGTAATCTCCATGGCATGTCCAATCACTGCATACTGCTATAGCGAAAAACTAGTTAGGCAGTAGTTCTAACCCCAGACTTGGCAATTGTGTGGGTGTGTGTGTGTTGTGTCTGACTGTGTAGAGAGAAATGTTTTTAGGCTACTCACACTCTGTACAATTCATATACTCACTTTTGGCAAGGCTGCTGATGTCACTCACCCAGAAATACACCCCTGGGAAAGACATAGCCCACTAATGTGATAAAGTAGTTAGGTAGGTATTCTAACCCCAGACTTCGCAACTGTGTTTGTGTGTGAATGTGTGTGTGTGTCTGACTGAGTAGAGAGCAATGCTTTTTAGGCTAATCAGACTCTGAACAAATCATATACTCAACTTTGGCAAGGCTGCTGATGTCACTCACCTAGATATACACCTCTGTGAAAGTTATAACCCATTAATCTCGTAGGATATCCTGTAACTGCGTACTGCTGTAGTGTGATAAAATAGTTAGGCAGGTGTTTCAACACCAGACCTAAAAACTTTGTGTGTGAAACTCTGTGTGTGTGTCTGACTGAATAGAGAGCAATGCTTTTTAGGCTACTCACACTCCGTACAATTCATATCCTCAACTTTGGAAAGGCTGCTGATGTCACCCACCTATAAATACACCTCTAGGAAGGCTGTAGCTCAGTAATCTCTGTAGCGCATCCGGTAACTGCTTACTGCTGTAGTGTGAATCAGTGGTAGGGTTCCATCTCTACCCATGGCAGTTCTGGATGTTTTGTGTGTGTTCCAAGGTCTGTGTATGGAGCAATGCATTATAGGCTACTCACTTGCTGTACATTTAAAATGCCCTACTTTGGCAATCCTGCTGATGTCATTCATTGTGAAATACAACATTGTGGAAAAGTTTCAGCAGTAATCCCTGTGGTGTGACCTATAACTGCTCCATGCTGTAGTGTGATATAGGCCTTGGTCAGGAGTTCAATACCCACACATGTCGGTTGTGGAAATTTTGTGTGTGTCTCACTGTCAGTGTAGGGAGCAATGCATTTTAGGCTAGTCACTCGCAGTACAGTTAAAATGGCCTTCTTTGGTAATCCTGCTGATGTCATTCATTGTGAAATACACCTTTGGGGAAAGATTTCTCTAGTAATTCCTGTGGTGTGTCCTATAACAGCTCTATGTTGTAGTGTGCTATAGACCTTTGTCAGGTGTTCTATACCCACCTGTGTCAGTTGTGGATGCTTTGTGTGTGTCCCACTGCCTGTGTAGGGAACAATGCATTTTAGGCTAGTCACTCACAGTACAGTTGATATGCCCTTCTTTGGTAATCCTGCTGATGTCATTCATTGTGAAATACATCTTTGGGGAAGAAGTGTTTCAGTAATGTCTGTGGTGCATGCTATAACTGTGTAGTGTAATAAACTAGTTAGATAGGGGTTCAACACCCAGACATATCAGGTGTGTGTGTGTTTGCAACTCATATCTTGGGTAGAGGTGGTTGTGAGTGTGGGCAATGAGGAGGGGGTTTTGCTTACTTCTTTTATGGTGGTCCTACTATATATCACAATGTCAACCATACAGGGATAACAGATGTAAATTAGCTGAGAGGCTGGGGTGCAAAGCCATACCCATACATGTGACATCAAGGCCAGCCAATCACAGTTAGCAACCCCACTATTACCCAGAGCACACACTCAACCCATGTGTCATACATACACACATGCCTAGGCAATAGCTAATATGTGGGTAGTACACTGCATATTGGCCACTGATAGTAACTATGCAGTGATAGCGGTGGTCTACAGTGGGTATTGTCACCCTGCCCATCAGTCCAATATGCACGTACATGCAGAGAGTGCACCTCCACCATGTTCCTCAATGGACACCTGCACTACCTATGGTGCCTTAACATGTGGTGCATGTGATACCTGCACATCGATGTGTTGTGGCAATCCCACTTGTAATGAGTTGCACTTCTGGCCCTGCCAAGTGTGTCATTGTGTGTGCGTCCCTGTGTGAGTGTGCCTGTGTTGATGCTGGCACCTGTTCATGCAGACAGGCATGTGTATGTCACCTACCATATATCTAACGTATCCCTGTTGCAGATGTCACTCACCATCACATATATGTTCTGAGTGCTCCACAGCAAGTAACCCATGTGGCGCATCCAATAACTGCATCAAACTGAGATAACACTACATAGGTGCCGGGGGTTTGATACATTGTGCTGGTAGGTGTGTGACACAAACATGCATCAATTGTACTCTCCCACCCCTCCCTGACATGTATTTGCCTTTGTCTGCCTCCCCCACCCCCTCTCTGATGGATATGGAGCCTCACACCTGCTTTGCTTAGGCAGCAGCATGTGTAATTTAAGTGATGCTCATGATCAGCTGATGGCCTCTGCACAAATTGTAGCCCTCCCCTAGCTGATTGAATGTGGTACAGCTGTGGTAACAGTCCCATAGCCAAATGCATGGAAACACACTCCAATACATAGGCACATCATGGTGGTGTTGGCCCTTTTCAGGCACTGTGAGCAGGAAGTAGATCTGCTGCTTGGCAAACCACATCTCAGATGGATTGGGGATTTACCTCTAACAACATACACTGTGGAAAGGTGGCAACAAACAGGAGGGGGATGTGCCTGACCTGACTACAGACTGTAAGTGCTGCTATACTGCATTTGGAGTAATGTTGGTTTAACAGTGTTTGTCTGGATATGCCTGTCGAACATGTTGCAATACCTGCAATATCAGTTCCATGTATATGAGGAACCCCCATCTGCAGGGTCATCTGCAGACTGGGCAGTGTTGTGCCTTTGGTTTCATGTATTAGCCACAGTGCATCTATCTGTGGAATGCAGAAGGTAGTGTGAGGATTGCAGTCTGTAGATGGTGAAGGCCGTGATAGTTACTGACTTCATATCCCTTATAGGACATATGTTGCAACATACCCCGTTACAATGGTAAATGTATGAGGTTATCACAGCAACATGTCTATACTGGCCCTGTGTATGTGCTGTCAGCCGCACCTCTGTCAACCGTTGTACATATGTCATGCATGAAGTGGTGCATATGTGCTGTACACCATAAATAGTGTCATCATATCTGATAATAAGCCAGTGATATATCAGATTGCTACACATGTCATGTACAGTAGTGGTTATATATCATGACATAACCTGGACATTCTGTGGATGTTTGTACAGTACTGAGGTCTGTGTAGTGATGGTGAATGTCAGCAGAGTGCATATTGTTAATATGTACATTAGCCTGTGTACAGACTGTGGTAGATGTCATTGTTCTAGCTCCCCTTCTATCTGATGTTACATGCTGCCCCACTGTATGGTACCGTTTTGCCATACATGCTTGTAGGGCCATACACACACATGTCCCATACCACAGACAGCCATCAGACCAAACTGTGTAGCAGCCCAATATATGTAGGGTCATTCTGTGAGTGGCACATATGAGGATGGTGTAGAACAGATAGTCCATATACTGTAATAATATGCTAACTTACCATATGTGGCTGTGGCTGTGTTCACATTGGTTGTGATTATGCACTTTCACACAGGTGTAACTTACCCTGTGCTGTGACATGGCTGTTGAGCCTGCTATATGTGCAGTTACATGTGCATTCCCCCATACGAGATGTAGGCCAGTGTTGAGCCATTCAGCCTGTAGCTTGCACAGTGCAGAGTTAAATGCCTAGCAGCCTAGTGTACTTACTCAGTTAGAAGTCATGTGCAGATACTTGCCAGATGTACTGCTGCTGGGCCTACCTTAAAGGTCACGTATGTCAGACAGAGCAGTGTGTTGCTGTACAGATGTATGTCAATATTTAGTGGGTAGTATGTGTCCATGGTACCCCTGTACCAGCAGTCATTATGTGTCAGGCCAGACAGGAGTGTGTGAATCCAAAACCTATGGTGGCAAATGTATACCAGTTATTATGTGTTATACCCATCTACATGGCTGTCTACATCCATATTGTTAGGCCTGGTACATATGTTGTGCACTACGAGCTTATGTGTAAACCTCTGGACTGTACAGGGTGTGTCCGAAGTTCCACATATATTGGCAAATATCTCTGCTGCACTCCACAGGGGCATTACATGCTAGTGGAGGTACTTTACAATGATTTCCTTAGGATGTCTGTCAGTAGCCAATGTTATAAATGTCAGTAGCACACATGTTATAAGCAGATGTCACCTTCCACACATATCATGTCTGTGAAGACAATCCCAATGACAGTAGCAAATAATCATGCTCCCTTAATAATCAAAAGAATAAAAAGGAAAGCCACCCCCTGGATTACTAAAAGTACACTAGCCACCATGCGACTTAGAGATAAAGCCTGGACACAATACCAGAGGAACAAATCTACATCTACCCTCAATGAATACAAAACTCTTCGTAACTCAGTTAAAAAGCATATCTCAGCAGACCGTCGAAACTACTTCATCCAACTTCAAAGCAACCATAAAACCAACCCACAAAAGTTCTGGAGAGGTATAACTACCCTCTTAAAACCTGGTACTACAGAAAACCCTAACCCCTCCCCAAATGTACAAGACTCTGATCTTGCTACCCAATTCAATTCTTTCTTCACTGACTCTATTTCCAAACTTACCACTTCTTTTTCAAATAACAATCCACCTCCTACCTCCACTTCTCCTCACCCATCTCCCCCTCCAACTTCTTTCACTCATTCCTCACCCTCTCAACCCCCTCCATTTTTCATTAAACCTATTCCTACTTCTACTATAAGAAAACTCCTGCACAAACTAAAACCATGCACCAATGCCCCTGATAACATTCCCTCATACTTCCTAAGCATAGCTGCCGAAGCCATTGCCCTCTCTATCAGTATCCTAATCAACCACTCTATCCAAGAAGGTCTTGTTCCTCAAATCTGAAAAAAAGCTTACATCATTCCCCTGCACAAAGGAGGAAATAATACTAATATTTCCAATTTCCGTCCAATCGCCATCCTCTCTCCCATTTCTAAAGTCCTAGAGAAATGTATTCACCTTCAACTCCTCCCCCATCTCTTAGACAACAACCTATTAACTCCTACCCAACACGGATTCAGACCCCATCATAGCACTATGACTGCCCTCCTTTCCTTCCTTGAAACTGTGAATAAAGCTAGAGAGATTCTGGCTTCACTGTATCTACCATCCTTCTCGATCTCTCTAAGGCCTTCAACACTATCTCTCATAACCTACTTCTTACTAAACTAGCTAACCTAAGTCTCTCACCCTCTTCCCTCAAATGGTTTACCAGCTATCTCTCCAATAGGCAACAAGCTGTCAAATGGAAAAAGGCCACCTCCTCCTTCCTCATCACCCCCACAGGTGTCCACAAGGTTCCATACTGGACCCTCTCCTCTTCAACATTTTCATTAATGACTTTTACTGCTCTATCCCTCTTGCTAATGTTATACAATATGCAGATGATTCCACAATCATCTGTGCTGCCCCATCTATACCAACTCTTTTAAAACTAACTCAAGATGCCTTCTCTACCACAGAACAATGGATGAAAGACAACCATCTAGCACTCAATGCTGCTAAAACTAAACTTATGATTTTTGCCTCCTCTAAAACTAAGAATTTCGATCGAAATTTATTCTCCATCACCAGCCAAAATACAACACCTCTATAGCTGGTAACTGAAACCAAACTACTAGGAGTTCAAATCGATGACAGGCTCAAATTTAACTCCCATCTACTACTAAACATAAAAAACCCACCAAAAACTTGGTATGCTCTACCGACACAATTGGTTCTTCACCTCAACTACTAAACTTAGTCTCTATACTACATTTCTCTTACCCTCCCTTCTCTATGGAGCTCCTCTTCTAACAAACCTACAATCATCTCTCAAAACCAAACTGTCCTCTTGTTACAATAAAATCGCCAGATTTGCCACTAGCAACAAATCATCAACACATCACTGTGAATCTCTCCACAAACTAAACTGGCTAGAGCTTCCCGACTACCTCTCCTACACTCAGCTCACCTATGCATACAAACTCATTTTCCAGCCATCCCTCTGTCCCTCCCTCTCCACTACCTTTAAAACACACCACACACAAAGACTACTCAGATCAAACAATCAAAACCTTATAGAAGTTTACAGACCCCTCCACCCCCCAGGACAATACCTCCTGGCACACTCTCTAGCACGCTTATGGAACTCCCTTCCCCCCTCCATTCGTACCATTACTAGCCTCCCATCCTTTAAAAAATCAGTCCACTCGCATCTGACTTCCACATGGGAATGCTCCTGCTCCCATCCCTAATAACCTACACTTTACTTCAACACTCTTTCCCTTCCTTCTCTCACATCCCAGGTAACAAATTCTTGCTTACTTCTATTATACAACTCCTTACTAGTATCTAGCAATTCCTTACCTACTGCATCTAGCTACCTATCCTCAATCCTACTAGAGAAGAAAGAAAGAAAAAATATATATATTATACTTTTGACATTATTAACTTTGATTGAAATACTTTTGATCAGTCTGTTTTACCTCCGTAATCTTCATGCAATCTATGTGTGTATATTAATCTTAGTTTGTTTACCTCTGTAATCTTCATGCAATCTATGTGTGTATATTAACCTTTGTGTAATCTGTATGAGGAGCTTTTCTGCCCAGGACTCCATTGAAAATGGGTTCTTCAGGCCCAGTGGACTATCCTGGTTAAACAACTGCAAATAAATAAATAAATAAATAAATAAAATAGTCAAGTAATATACCCGTTATACATACCCGACATCCTCTTGCACTATGACTTTGGGACTATAGGGGCTGGGGTAGGGCTATACTCCAAGTCCAAGACATATGGTGGAAATATATGTACATATACTTATCCAGATAGCCATATATATATATATATATATATATATATATATATATATATATATATATATATATATATATAATTACACATACGTACTACTTCCAGTTACAGCTGTCATTGCAACCACCCACTATAATTCCCTGCAACATGTGGGTGTGGTCATAGGTTCATAGGTTCATAGGTTGGTACTAGGCTATCGGCCCTAGGGCCTATGCAAGCCTAGCCGTAACAATTCCCAGGATATTTCTTCCCACAATATTTACTTCTCCAGGCCCCTGTCTAGCAGGGTGACTGACATGATCCCCGGGGTGAATCTCCTATCTCCCATGCAATCATCAAGGTTCCTTTTGAAGAGGGCCAAAGAGGCGCTCTACTTGATATGTATGGGCAATCTATTCCAGAGTATGGGGAGTCTCTGGGTCAGGAACCTATACCTCCAGCATGTTTTGTTCATTGTGATGACAAGGTTTAGATCCCTGGAGTGTGTGGCTCTGAGGGATTGGGATTTTTTAAGTAGAACATGTCCAACAGCTCAGAGTTTGACATGGCCTTGTATGTTAAGCAGAGATCCCCTCTGAGTAGACGATATGCCACAGAGTATAGCTGGAATTTTTTTAGACGGTCAGTATATGGCATCTGCTTTAGGCCTGTGATTCTTTTAGCGAGATATTTCTGTGGCCTTTTAAGCTGTTGCAGATGTCTTGTGAGGTACATACCAAACGGGGCATTATACTCTATAATGGGTCTAATGAGGGATGAGTACAGTGGGACAATGACCTCCTTTTTTCTGGATGAAAAGCCCTTAGTGATGAGGTGTGCCACATAGAAGGATTTCCTGACTGTTGTGGCAATGTGGTTATAGAAATTGAGACCACTGTCCACTTGTGTCCCTAAGTCTCTCATCACACTTTCGATGTTTAGTGTCCTGCCACCTATATGGCAATTCATGGGTACATGTTTTTTTCCAAAGGGAATAACTATACATTTCTTGGCATTAAGCTTGAGCCTATGGCTCTGGCACCAGGCATCTGTTACTGTAAGGCCCTTTTGTAGAATATCCACATCATTTGGGGATTCAGTAATGGCTCCCAGTTTGCAGTCATCTGCAAACTTTGTTATCCAGAGTCCCTTAGTGTTGGCCTGTGCTTCAGAGAAGTAGATGCCAAACAAGAGTGGTCCCAGGACTGAACCCTGAGATACTCCACTTGTCACTTGTCTGGAGCTGGATTTGGAGTTGGCTACTTTTACTGTCTAGGTTCTGTCAGTAAGCCAGTTAGCAACCCATCGAGTGATGTAGGGATTTATGCCCAGCTTAGTAAGTTTATCTATGATTCCAGAGTGGGGGATGAAGTCAAAGGCCTTGGTGAGGTCCAGATAGGCTGTGTGGACTGCCTTACCCTCGTCCACAGCTCTGGAGACTGATTCGAAGAAGTCAATCAGATTCAGGAGACAAGATCGGCCCTTCACAAACCCAAACTGGGTGGGGTCTAGTGTTTGAAGGTTGCCAATGTCTTTGTTTATAAGTTCCATGATAATGCGTTCCATGCCCTTACAAATCAGGCTTGTCAGACTGATGGGACTGTAGTTCCCGGGATCCAAGGTGGATCCTCCCTTGTGGAGAGGGATAACTGTAGCTGTGCACCACTCAGTGGGCACGAAGCCTGAGGTGAGGCTATGATTAAACATCACACTTAGGTGAGTTGCCAGTTCATTTTGTAGTTCATGTAGTACACAGCCTGGGATGTCATCTGGTCCCATGGATGCTGTACTCTTAGCTTTGGAGAGTGCGGTTCCTACCTGTGTGGCCGTAAGTTTCGGAATTTGGCAGTCTTTTGGTATTGAGATGGGCCCTTTAGGGGGTGAGAGTGGGGTGAAGTTGGCACTAAATCGATCTGCCAGGATATTGGCAATATCCTTGGGATCAGTATATTTAATGCCATTCTGTTGTAACTCAGAGCAGATCTGAGCATTGCCATTTAGATTCTTGACATAACTATAGAATGCCTTGTGGTTGTTTGGAATCTTTGGCAATTTTATTTTCGTAACTAGCTTTTGAGGATTTTATGAGCGATCTCAGCTTCTTACTGAGGCTGGTAAGGGAGTTTTTTGCATCCTGGGATTTTCCTCTTTTTTGCAACAGTTTCTTCCTTCTGTTGTATAGTTTGTTTATAGCAGGGGACCACCAGATTGGCTTCCTTTTTTTGGAGAAGAGCATCTTGGTTCTATTTGGGATGGCATGATTCATGCACGTGTGGATGTGCTCGTACAGTGCCTTAGTGTAGGATTCTGCAGTCGAACTTCCAGATGCCATCTGCGTGGGTGTTGTGAAGTTTGTCACTTCTGACTTCAGTAGCTTGAAGTTGGCTTTGGAGAAGTTTTTTAAGGCGGTTTCCTTACTAGGGGGTGGGGGTGGGATGTGGATGTCAAGAGTGATTTGCTTATGGTCATACCTGACCAATGAGGGGGTGACCACTGGTGTGGAGCATCTATCTCCCATGTTGGTAATGACCAGGTCTAGGATATTGGAGCCCCTGGTGGGACAATGGATTAGTTGATCCAGGGCGTTGGAATTTATGAATTCCAAGAACCGTTGGGAAAAGGAGTTGGTACCTGATTAGTTTTCCCAATTAATGGCAGGGTAGTTGAAATCACCCAATATTAGGGTGTTTGGTTGTATCTTAATATTTTCCAGTATGTTTAGAAAGGTGTAGTGAGAATCTTGGGGCATGGATGGGGATCTGTAGCAAGCTACAATTTGGATTGTAGTCTTACCTAGTGTTAGTTGCACCTGGAGAATTTCAGATGCATTGTGTTGGGCAACTAGCCTGGAGGTGTCAATATCCTTGGTGAATATGGACACTCCTCCACCTTTAGTGTTTTGGTCCTAGTTTTGTGGCCGAAAAGTGTGGTAAGAATTGTAGCATGGTATTGCAGGGGTGCTCTCTGGAGCCTTGAACCACGTCTCAGTTACTGCACAGATATCGATGTTCTCCATTTTTAGGAGTGCCTCGAGAGAGTGCATTTTGAGGTTTAGACTTCTAGCATGTCCCTTTACATTTCCTGTGTGATGGACATCCTTCCTGTGTGTCAGCATCAGTGTTACAAACAGCAGGTAGCAATACCTCTTACAGGAGAACCTGCAAACTCAGAGCGGCCCCATATTCATAGAAGGATCAGGAACTACAGACAGACTGTGACTAGGGTTGTGTTATATTTTCCTAGTACTGGCATTATAGGTTGTGTGTGTACATACTAGTGTACCTTGGAATACAGTCTGTCTGCATAGCTCACTAATGTAGGCTTATCCTCTTGTGGACAGAGGTATGCCAATCGTGTTGTCTGTCCACCACACAGGTCCTGTGTCAGATATTACACTGGCAATGTATGTATTGCATGCTATCAGTACATGGATACATCCATTTCTATGTCTAACCTCAATTCCCTGACTAAGGGTATGTTGCAGACTATCCTGTAACACCAGCACCTAGATTAATGTATGGCAACAGTGTTCCACATATGTGCCTGTGTTCCAGCCTCTGTCCTCCATCTACATACCAAGCTTTGCACATATGTCATGCTGTTGGGGCTTGTTCTGTAGTGGGCTGTAAGTATATCACACTGCCATTGCTGCCATTACTCTACTGCTGTTGTATTCCCCACACATACAGTGGGGCCGGGGCCATATATGTATGGGCGTCACCTACACAATACATGTGTGCCCTTATGCACTCCAGAGGCCAATGTATGTAACAGTGATATATGGGCCTGTATTATTGAGTGTAGGTGGGGAGCACCATAAATGACCTAGGCTCTTACAAAATGTGGGGGTATCAGGGGTGAGCTGACACAAGGTATCTGGATGTACAGTACCATATACTTCACCTATACTGACATTACTTACATGAATTGGGGTACTGCAAGCCTACTGCCTCCTGCCATACAGACTGTTCTGTTTGTCAGTGTGCTCGTGATCATGTCAGTTATGCCTTATTATGTACAAGTTACAACCCATTTGATCAGAAAATATCTTTACCTCCTACTGAGTTTGTACAGAGTGTAGATAGAGGCTGCTGAACTACACACCTGCAGTACATACGGTTGATTGTTTGGTATCATGTGGCCCAGTCAGTCTTCACTATTGTACAATTTGAAGGGCTTGGCCTGGACAGCAACAGCTGTGAACATTTTCAGACTACTGTATTAGTGTAACTGTTCCACAGTTGCAGTACTCTGTTTATATGGTTGTCAGTATTTGAACAGCTATATGACATGGCATATAGAACTGTTATAGTACACAATTAAAAGATTCCCATTTCTGCTAACCTCTATGTGGTGTCTTTCCTATGACCTTTCTATGGGTATACGTTGCAGGCAACAACTGACATTTGTATGGGTGGCCCATGCAATGTCCAGTTGTTCAGGTGTTAACTGTAGGCATAGTGGCTGTTACATATTGTGTTTAGCTTTTACATATGTATCTTACTGTACATATATCTGTGTGTGTATGTGTAGTGACATATGCATATCTGTATCTGCATATCTGTGTCTTTGTATCTGTATCCTGGGGATGTTGATGGCTTCCACATATTACATGTCTTATGGGAGGCAGACTGTACTTGGTAGTGTATTTCAGGCCACACGTGTTTGGCTGTGGGGGGGATGCCTATTCGTACAAGACATATAGTGTGTGGGGCCTCTCAACCCCATTAACGCTGCATGTGGACATATGTGTATTTGTTAAACTGCCATTGCTATCTACAGATGTCTGGCCATATATAACTATATAGATATATGTATCTGCTAACATGTATATAGCTATGTCTGTATATACCTACATAGATATATATCTGCATACACATATGTAATGTGCTGTGTATTTGTAGACATATAGGTGTAGACACATATATGTGTCGATTTAGGCATATGCATATATATTGATATACATGTATATAGTTTTAGAAATCAATATATATATATATATATATATATATATATATATATATATACATTTGCAGATATGTTTTATCTGTTTAGATATTAAAATATTTACACACACATACATCTAGATGTTGGTATACACTCTCTATACTGTTGCATAACTGGACTGGATGATATGTTTCTGTAAACATCAAATCTTTTTTATCTGTCATGGCTTAGTAGTAAATCACTTTGTCTATGGTGTGCAGGGTCCTTGGCTTGAGCCTTGCGAGAGCTGTTTATTTTGTTGCTGGGCAGAACATGGCCCGTCGTATACACAGTGCTTTAGGTACTTTAAAGCAGTTGTAAGCAGATTTGCGTGGGTTTGCATGGAGGTAAGCAATGCCTACACATGTTAAGCAATTCAGCAGCTAATTGAATATAAGAAACTGTAACCAGAATTTAGCAGAGCTTACCTCCACGCAAACCCGCTTACAACTGCTTTAAAGTGCCTTAATCACTCTGCATCCATCGGTCCTTGTTCTGCCTAGCAACAAAATAAACAACCTCTGCTAGGCTCAAACCCAGGACCATGCATACCATAGCCAAATTGATTTACCTATAAGCCATCTCAGATATACATAACCTTGCTGTATTCACAAACATATCATCCAGCCCAGTCATTCAACAGTACAGAGAATGTATTCCAACATGTAGATGTATGTGTGTGTGAAAATATATTAATGTCTAAACAGATACAACATATTGCTACATGCACATATATATATATATATATATATATATATATATATATATATATATATATACACACACACACACACACACATACATATATGTAAGCAGATATTTATATTTATATAGGTATATACAGACATACATCTGTGGATAAGGTGGGAACATAGCAGAAACATATATGTCCACATGCACCATTAATGGGGTTGACAAGCACAAACAACATACGTCATGCACGAATAGGTATTCTCCCCACAGCCAAACACATCTGCCCTGCAATACACTGCCAAACTGTTGCAGATCCTATAATCAGGACCTTACATGTCAAGGGCACAAGATGTTAACAGTACTCCATCCCACCTGTATGATGTCAGACTGGATTAAGTGACATATCACGCAGTACAGTCAGGCTCATAATGACTCCCATTTTTCAGTCCTCTGTTACCTTTGTTAGCCAGAGCCCCATACTGTTGGTCTGTACTTCAGAGATGTAGATGCCAAAAACAGTGATCCCAAGACTGAACCCTGAGGTGCTCCACTTGTCCGGGGATGGATTTGGAGTCAGTTACACCTACAGTTTGAGTTCTGTCAGTAAGCCATGTGGCAAACCATCTAGTGGCATAGGGATGTATGGCTGGATTAGTATCTTAATCTATGTTTCCAGACTGGGGGATAGTGTTGATGGGCTTGCTGAGGTCCACATAGGCTTTGTGGATTGCCTTACCCTCTTCAACAGCTATGCAGACTGAGTTAAAGCAGTCAATCAGTTTCAGGAGAGAAGACTGCCCCCCCCATGAGCCTAATCTGTGTGGGATTTAATGTTTGAGGGTTGCCAATGTCTGCATTAAAAACTTCCATTATAATGTATTCCATGGCCATGCAGATCAGGCTCATCAAACTGATGTAATGGCAGTTCCAGGGATCCAAGGTGGATCCTCCTTGTGGAGTGGGATAACTGCAGCTGTGTGCTACTCAGTGGGCACCAGGGCTGATGTGAGTCCATGATTACGCATGACAGTTAGGTGAGTTGCCATTTCATTTTGTAGTTCATGTAGTACACAGCCCAGGATGTCATCTGGTCCCATGGATGCTGTATTCTTAGCTGAGGATAGTGCAGTTTCTGCCTGTATGGCTGTGATTACTGGGCAGTGGAACTCTTTTTGTATTGACATGGACCCTTTTGGGGGTGAGAGGGGGTGAATGTGGCACTAAATCAATCTGCCAGGATATTGCCACAATCTGTGGGAGCAGTCTATGTAACACCATTCTGTTTCTGTTGTAGCTCAGAGCACTTCTGAGCATTGCCAGTTAGATTCTGGACATAACTATAGAATGCTGTGTGGTTGTCTGTAAAATATGTGGTGATTTTAGTTACATGACTAGCTGTGGAGGATTCCATGAGGGATCTCAATGTCTTACTGGGGCTTGTAAGGGAGTTGTTTGTATCCCTGGATTATCTGTTTTTCTTCAACAGTGTCTACCTTCTATTGTATACTCTGTTAATGGCAGGAGACCACCAGACTGGCTTGCTTATTTGGCAGGTGAGCGTCATGGTTCTATGTGAGATGTCAGGAATCATGCGCAAGTGGATGTGCTCATACAGTGCCTTAGTGCAGGATTCATCAGTAGAACTGTCAGCTCCTGTCTCCATGGATGTCACAAACATTGTCACTTCTGCCTTGAGTAGCATGAAGGCTTTGGAGAGGTCTTTTATGGACATCTGTATTTACATTCCTTTCACGTGTTCAGTTTGATTAGCCTATGGTGGGATTACTTTGGTGAAACCTCAATCTCATGTAGTGTTGTGATGGCTTAGTGGTTAGTTACTGTGACTGTAGTGTACAGGGTCCTGAGTTCATGACCTGCAGAGGCAGGTTATTTTGGTCTGGCCAGAACAGCGGTTAATACACACAGACTTCTTCTTTTGGCTTTTTCCCAGTTAGGGGTCACCACAGCAGATCATCTGTCCACTCATGATTGGCAGTGGAGTTTTATGGTGTTGTGTTGCCAGCCTGGCACCCAACCTTCCACAGAAGGCAGACACACATGCACACACTCACACCTAGGGCCAATTTAGAGTGTCCAATCCACCTACTGCATGTCTTTGGGATGTGTGAGGAAACCAGAGCACCCAGAGGAAACTCACGCGACCTCAGGGAGGACATGCAGACTCCACACTAAAGGCACTCCAGCCGAGAATCGAACCAGAGAACCTCTTGCTGTGAGGCAGCAATGCTAACCACTGCACAACTGCGGCCACCCCGGTTAATGCATACAGACAAATAATGGCAATTTAGGTTAGTCACACTCAATACAATTCAAATGCACTACTTTGGCAATCCTGCTGATGTCAATTACTGTGATGTGCACCTTTGGGGAAAGAGTACTCCAGCAATCTCTGTAGTGTGCACTATAACAGCATAATGCTGTAGTGTGATATAGAACTCTGGTAGGGGTTCTCGTCTCACACATGGGAGTTGTGGATGCTTTCGTGACTGTTCCTATGCCTGTGTAGAGAGCAATGCATGTTAGTCTAGTCACACTCACTACAATTCATTTGCCCTACTTTGACAATTCTGCTGATGACACTCACTGTGATATAAACCTTTGGGTAAAGAGTACTCCAGTAATCTCCATGGCATGTTCTATAATTGCATAGTGCTGTAGTGTAATAACTAGTTAGGTATGAGTTCTAATCCCAGATGTACCAGGTGTGTGTGTGTCCTAATGTGTTGTTGTTTGCTGTTCGTGTCCTGTGTGGAAGTGGTTGTGAGTGTGCAACAACTGGACTCAATGTTGAGTGGGTTTTTATAATTTATTTTATGATGACCCTAGCATAAATCACAATATCCACCATGCAGGGATAACAGATGTGATATCAGTACATAGTCAGGGGTTTGATACCCTGGACTGGAGGTGTGTGACACAAACATGCTTACCTTTTAGTCTCCCAACCCACCCTGTCTTATCTTTGCCTCTGTCTGCCTCTCTCACTCTGTCTCTGGTGGATGTAGAGACTTACACCTGCTTTGGTTAGGCAGTGGCATGTGTATTGTCAGTGATGCTCATGATCAGCTGATGGCCTCTGCATGGATTACAGCCCTCCTCCAGCTGATTGCATGTGGAACAGCTGAGGTAACATTCCGATAGCCAATTGCATGGAAACACACTCCAATATCTAGGAACATCATGTTGGTGTTGGGCCTTTTCATTCACTGTATGCAGGAACTAGGTCTGTCATTTGGCAAACAGCATCACAGATGGATTGGAGACTTACCTCTGACAACATACACTGTGGAAACAGGCCAACACACAGAAGGGGGATGTGCCAGTCTTGACTACAGACTGTAAGTGCTGCTATACTGCAGTTGAGGTAATATTGGTTTAACAGGGTGTGTATGGATATGGCTGTCCTACACACACATGTCCCAAACCACAGACAGCCATAGGACCACACTGAGTAGTGGCCCAGTATTTGTAGGGCTGTTGTGTGAGTGGTTCATATGAGAATGGTGTACATCAGATAGTCCATATACTGTAATAGTACGCTAGCTTACCATATGTGGCTGTGGCTGTGTTCACATTGGTTGTGGTTATGCTCTTATACACAGGTGTCTGTTACTCTGTGATGTGACATGCCTGTAGAGCCTGCTATCTATGCAGGTACATGTGCATTCCCACATAGGAGATGCAGCCCAGTGTTGAGTCAGTCTGCCTGTAGCCTGCACTGTGCTTTGTTACATGCCTAGCAGCTTACTGTACTTATCCAGTGAGATGTCATGTCCAGATACTTGCCAGAAGTACTGCTGCCTGGCCCAAATAACAGTTGTGTATGTCAGACAAAGCAGTGGGATGCTGTTCAGATGTATGTCACAAACTAGTGGATATTATGTGGCCATAGCACCTCTGTATCAGCGGTTATTATGTGCCAGGACAGACAGGGGTGTATGAATGCATAACCTATGGGGGCAAATGTATACCAGTATGTACATGTTATACCCATCTACATGGCTGTTAACATCCACATTGACAGGCCTGGTCCACATGTCTTGCATGAAGGGGTTCTGTGTATACCCCTGGAGTGACCCGAGTGTGTCAGACTGTCCACATATATTGGCCATATCGCAGCTGTAGTCCACAGGGGCATTACTGTGCTAGCAGTGGTACTGTACTATGCTGACCTTAGGTTGTCTGTAAGTAGCCAATGGTGCACATGTTAACAGCAGATGTGGTCTCCCACAAGCCATTCTTGTGAAGACAATCCCTATTACAGTAGTAATAGTCTACAAATATACCTGCACTATATACATGACATCCCCTTGCACTGAGATGTTAGGACTATTGGGGCTGAGGAAGGGCTCCACTCCATGTGCAGGACATATTGTGTCATATATGTATAAATAAGTATACATATAGCCATATAGATATGTACACATATATATATCTTGCTAACTGTATGACAACAGTTTTACACATATGTGCCTGTGTTCCAGCTTCTGTCCTCCACCTACATACCAGGCTTTGCACATATGACATGCTGTCAGGGGTTGTTATGTAGTAGGCTGTGTGTATGTCATGCTGTCATTCCTGCCATCACTCCACTGCTGTTGTGTCCTCCACACATACTGGGGGGGTTGGGGCCACATATGTGTGGGTTTCACCTACACAATACATGTGTGCCCTAATGCACTCCAGAGGCCAGTGTATGTAACAATGGCATATGGCCCAGTATTCATGAGTGTAGGGGGGGTGCACCATGACTAACCTAGGCTGATACAACATGTTGGGTATCTGGGATAAGCTGCCTTAGGGTATCTGGATGTACTTTACCATACAATCCAAATTGGATAAATGCAGGCCTACTGCCTCCTGCCATACTGGATGTTCTGTTTGTCAGTGTGATTGTGATGGTGTGATGTATGCCTTGTTATGTAACAGATACATCCCATGGTGTCAACTGGGGTCTCTACCCCCTAGGGATTGTGTACAGAGTGTAGATAGAGGCTGCTGACCTATACATCTGCATTACGTACTGTTGATTGTCTGTTATGTTGTGGTCCAGTCTGTCATTACTAATGTACTACCTGAAGGCCTCGGCCTTGACAACAACATATGTCAACCTTTCCAGCCTACTGTCTTAGTATAACTGTTTCACAGTTGCATTACACTGTTCATATGGATGTCACTGTCTAAACATCTACATGACATGGCATATACAACTGTCATAGTACACAAATAAAGCTTTCACATTAATTTGTGCACACCTGCATGTGGTGTTATACCCTTTGATATCTTAGTGGGTATATGTTGCAGGCTATGAATGCATTCATATGGATAGCTCATACAGTTTCCGGTTGGAAAGGTGGTGACTGTAAGGATACTGGCTGCTCCATATTGTGTGCACATACTACATATATATATATTAATAGGACGTGCTGGAGGGATAGATTCATCACCCAAAGACTCCCTATGCTGTGGAATAAAATCCCGGTATATGTGAGGCAGAGCACCTCGCTGGCCTTGTTCAAGAGAAATCTTGACCAATGGATGGGAGATCGCAGATATACCCCAGGGATTACCTCAGTGTCACTGCTCAACAGAGGCACAGCAAAATAATGGGTATAGTTCCCCATACTAAAGGGGTGGCGTAAGCCACAAAACTTTGGGCTAGGCTTATAAATGCCCTTGGGCAGATAGCCTAGTATGAACCTATGAACCTATATATATATATATATATATATATATATATATATATATATATATATATATATATATATATATATACCTGTATCTGCATATATGTGTCTGTGTATATGTATCCTAGGGATGGCCATGTTGTGTCTGGTCCTGGTTATGGGATCTGCACCACTTGGTACTGTATTACAGGGGGGTCGTGCTTGGCTGGGGGGTATACCTATTCGTACCAGACGTATATTGTGTGAGGCCTTTCAACCCCATTAACATTGCATGAGGACATATGTGTTTTGTTACTTCCCCATTATCTACAGATGTATGTCCGTATATACCTCTATATGTATATATATATATATATATATATATATATATATATATATATATATATATATATATATATATATCAGCTGACATATATATATTACCTGCCGTATATAATTAGACATGCAGATGTGGACATATATATCCATAGATGTAGGCATTAGCATGTTTATATGTTTTATATATATATATATATATATATATATATATATATATATATGTATATATATATATATATATATATATATATATATATATATATATACATATACATATATTGATATGTTGTAACCGTTTAGACATTAATATATTTACTCACACACATAAATCTGCATGTTGGAATATATTCACTCTACTGTTGAATGACTGGGCTGGATGACATATTTGTGAATACATCAAGGATATGTATTTCTGAGATGGCTTAGTAGTAAATTACTTTGGCTATGGTGTTCAGGATCCTGGGTTTGATTCTAGCAGAGGCTGCGTATTTTGTTGCTAGGCAGTACAAGGGCCATTGGATACAGTGTGATTAAGGTACTTTTGAGCAGTTGTAAGCGGGTTTGCATAGGGGTAAGCACTGCCTATACAGGTTAAGCAATTTAGAAGCTTACTGGGTGTAGGATACTGTAACCAGAAATTAGCAGTGCATACCTCCATGCAAACGTGCACACATGGCCTTAAACTCACTTAATAGTGTTGACATATGCTTACTACTGCTTCTTGCTGCTTACCCTAACTACTGCTTTATGCATAATGATACTGACACCTCACATGTGCATTTCTTGCAGTGCTCCAGTTCATAAGTTCATGTATGTATATATATATATATATATATATATATATATATATATATATATATACATATATATATATATATATATATATATATATATATATATGTATATATATATATATATATATATATATATATATATATATATATATATATATATATATATATATGGGTTCATATGATACCGTCGACAACTGACTAAATCGACAACCGGCCCTGTAGCACCAATTTACCGAAACCGCACAGCATCGACACTTTAAATAACCGACACCGACTCTACCGACAACGCGCTACACCGACATCGCGTATTACAGCTAACGGGTATTAACATGTGTGAGGTAGGGGATGTATTTATAATGTTAGACTGAGTGACATAAGTTTAGCAATACCTCCCCTACCTCACACATGTTAATACCTAGCTGTAATACGCTGGCGTCGGTGTAGCGTTGTCGGTAGAGTCGGTCGGTTATTTAAAGTGTTGATGCTGTGTTTCGTAAATTGGTGCTACAGGGCCGTTATTTAGTCAGTTGCATATATATATATATATATATATATATATATATATATATATATATATATATATATATATATATATATATATATATATATATATATATATGTTATTCCATGGGTTATGCAACATACATATTACTCATAATGTGCTTTGCCATGGGAAATGGTATGTCTCAGTTACCTTCCTGCCCCCCCCTCCTTTCTCGCTTACATCCATGGGGCAGTCCCATTAAATGGATCCATCCAACCCTGGCATGCCTCGGCCATAATGTCTTACCCATCATTCCTTCCACCCCTTCCTCCCCCACATCAGTCATCCTTCCTACAGGTTCCATCCAAATCTCACCACACCACTACACGTTGCCCACTCTCCACTTCTCGGGACCTATCATGTAAGTTGTCTCACCCCATGGATCTTCAGGGTTCCCACACATTCATTCTACGAACATATGTATCCTTCTTTGCTTACCTGTGAGGCATGGTATGTTACTTCGAGGATAATTTTTAGAAGAATTTTTGGGGTCGTCCCACCTGGGATGAACATGTGTTTGTTTAAAATTTGACTTTGCAGGTTGACACTGTTTCTCCCACTGGTAGTATCCTGCCTGTAGTCTGGGTAGCAGTACTGTGCAATGCTTAGTGGTGCTTTATATTCGATTTGCATGATATTTGCCTTTTTGGCATTGATGTCTTCATAATTACATGTTATATATGTGTCTTGTATCCTTGATTCATGTATACGTACACTGTATGGGGTCTTGGGAACTTCAACACTTTATTGCAATAACACCTCACATCCAGCCTTACTGCAGTACTCCAATTCACATATTTTTGTTCTGTGACAGGTTCATAGGTTCATAGGTAGGTACTAGGCTATTGGCCCTAGGGCCTATATAAGCCTAGCCAAACAGTACCCTGGCTTTTGCCACCCAAGAAGATTATTTTCCAGTGCCCCTGTCAAGCAGAGCCATAGAAGTGATCCTCGGGGTGCATTTCCTATCTCCCATCAAATCATCAAGATTTTTCTTGAAGAGTGCTAATGAGGAGCTTTGTTTGATATAGATAGGGAGTTTGTTCCAGAGTATGGGAAGTCTCTGAGACAGGAATCTATCCCTCCAGCATGTTCTGTTTATTGTGGTGACAAGGTTTAGGTCCCTAGAGCATGTAGCTCAGAGGGCTTGGAATTTCTTTACATGGAACATGTCCAACAGCTCTGGGTTTGACATAGCTTTGTATGTTAGGCAGAGATTGCCTCTGAGTAGGTGATATGCAACAGAGTAAAGCTGGAGTTTTTTTAAGATGGACTGCATAGGGCATCTGTTTGAGGCCAGTAATCCTCTTTGTCAGGTATTTCTGTGGCCTTTCCAGTTGTTGTAGATGTCTTTTAAGGTACATACCAAAAGGGGCATTGTACTGTATAATGGGTCTAATGAGTGATGAGTAGAGAGGAACAATTACCTCTTTTTTCCTGGATGAGAAACCTTTTGTGATGAGGTGTGCCACATAGAAGGATTTCCTGACTACTGTGGTGATGTGAGTATCAAAGGAGAGATTACTGTCCACCTGTGTCCCAAGGTCTCTTATCACACTTTCGGTGTTAAGTAGACTACTGCCTATGTGGTAGTTCATGGGTACAGAGTTTTACCAAAAGGGATGACAATGCACTTTTTGGCATTGAGCTTGAGGCCAGGGCTTTGACACCAAGCATCTGTCTCAATGAGGCCCTTTTGTAGGATGTCCACATCGTTAGGAGATATGATTATGGCTCCTAGTTTGCAGTCATCTGCAAACTTTGGAAGCCAAAGACCTTCTGTGTCAGCTTGTACTTCAGAGAACTAGATACCAAATGGGAGAGAACCTAGGACTGAACCCTGTAATACTCCACTTGTCACTGGTCTGAAGTTGGATTTAGAGTCTGCTACTTTCACAGTGTGTGTTCGGTCAGTGAGCCAGTTGGCAACCCATCTTGTGACATAGGGATTTATACCTAGTTTAATGAGTTTGTCTATAATTCCAGAGTGGGGGATGGTGTCAAAAGCCTTGGCGAGATCTAGAGTGGCTGTGTGTACCACCTTACCCTCATCTGCAGCTTGGGTGACCGCTTCAAAGAAGTCTATCAGGTTTAGGAGACATGATCTGCCTTTTACAAACCTGAACTGGGTAGGGTCCAGAGTTTGGAGATTACCAGTGTCATTGTTTATAAGTTCCATGATGATAAGCTCCATAGCCTTGCAGACCAGGCTTGTTAGGCTAATGGGCTGGTAGTTCCCGGGGTCCGTGGTGGCTCCCCCTTTGTGGAGTGGGATAACTGTTGCTATGCGCCATTCAGTGGACACAAAGCTTTGGTGAGGCTATGATTGAACATGGTACTTAGGTGGGGTGCCAGTTCATTCTGTAGTTCATGTAGAACGCTGCCTGGGATGTTGTCAGGTCCCATGGATGCTGTGTTCCTGGCTTTGGAGAGTGTGTTTTTTACCTGTGCAGCCATGATTACAGGTACTTTGCATTCTTCCAGTATAGAGATGGGCCATTTAGGGGATGAGAGAGGGGTAAAATTAGCACTGAACCTATCTGCCAGGATGTTGGCAATATCAGTTGGTTCTGTATATTTAGTGCCATTGTGCTGTAACCCAGAGCAGGTCTGAGTGTTGCCATTGAGATTCTTGACATAGCTATAGAATGCTTTGTGGTTGTCTTTAGAATCAGTGGCGATTTTGTTTTCATAACTAGCTTTGGAGGAGTTTATGAGGGATCTCAGCTTCTTACTGAGGCTGACCATAGAGTTCCTCCAGTCATGGGATTTTACTCTTTTTTGCAACAGTTTTTTCTTCTGTTGTAGAGTTTGTTTATAGCAGGGGACCACCAGATTGGCTTCCTTTTTTTGGAGGATAGTATCTTGGTTCTGTTAGGGATTGCACGATCTGTGCACTCATGTAAGTGCTCATAAAGTGCAATTGTATAGGACTCAGCAGTCATATCTCTATTGTCCGTCAGCATGGGTGTCGTGAAGTTGCCACTTCTGTCTTAAGAACCGTGAAGTTGGCTTTGGAGAAATGTTTTACAGTGGTTTTCCTAATGGGGGTTGGGGCTGGGATGTGGATGTCTAGGGTGATTTGCTTGTGTTTGGAACTGACCAACAAGGAATTGACCTCTGGTGTGGAACACCGGTTGCCCATGTCAGTAAAGACCAGGTCTAGGATATTGCTGCCCCTGGTGGGGGTGTGGATAAGTTGATCCAAGGCATTGGAATTTATGAATTCCAGAAAACGTTGAGCAGAAGAGTTGGTCCATGAGTAGTTTTCCCAGTTAATGGTGGGGTAGTTGACATTGCCCATTATTAGGGTGTTAGGTTGTACCCTAATATTTTCCAGTGTATCAAGAAATGAGGAGTGGGAATCCTGGGGCATGGTGGTGGATCTGTAGCAAGCTACAATTTGCATTGCGGTCTTCCCAGTGTTAGTTGCACTTGGATAATCTCAGATGCATTATGCTGAGCAACTAGCCTGGAGGTGTGGGTATTCTTAATGAATATGGACACGCCTCCACCTTTAATGCTTTGGTCCAAGTTAGGTGGCCAAAAGGTGTGGTATGAATTATAGCCTGGTAATGCAGTGGTGCTATCTGGATCCTTGAACCAGGTCTCTGTCACTGCACAGATGTCGATGTTCTCCATTTTAAGGAGTGCCTCGAGTGAGTGCATTCTGAGGTTTAGACTTCTAGCATTGAGTAGCATTACCCTCAGATTTTGCTTGCTTGTACCTGTTACGGTGGTGAATTTGTCATTTGAATCACACTGTACATAGGTTCATTTCACATGTTCAGTTTGATTTTCCAATGGTGAGGATTTGTTTATTGCCACCTCACTCTTATGCATTGCTATGATGGCTTAGTGGTTAACTACTGTCACTGTAGTGTAGAGGGTTCTGGGTTTGAGACTTGTAGAGGCTGTTTATTTTGTTGCTGGGCAGTACACGAGCTGTTGGGTACAGAGTGATTAAGGCACTTTAAAGCAGTTGTAAGTGGGTTTGCGCAGATGTAAGCACTGCTAACCTCCGATTACAGTTTTTTACACTCAGTTAGCTTCTACATTGCTTAATCTGTGTGGGCAATGCTTACCCCCATGCAAACACACTTAAACATGCTTACTAGAGCTTATATGTGCTTATTACTGCTTATTTGTGCTTAAACCTGCTTACTAGTGCCTTATTCATTATGACACTGACACCTCACATGTGCATTTAATGCAGTACTCCAGTCCACATTTACATTTTATTATGTAGGTTATACAGTGGAAAGATGTAAAAATATGTTCATATACAGATTTCACATAGAAAATGATATGTGCTGTACTGGGACTCAAACTGGGAATGCCTGTTCATTAGGCGGATTCTGTAACCACTACACTATTGCTGTGCTGCTTCATTTAGCTGTACTCGGGGTTTTAAAAAAAATTACTACAAGAGTTTCTTAATTTTATTTAAGTGTACTATTGCTGTTGAACACATGGGGACTGTTGGTGGGGATATGCGGACACTTATGAGCGGTCCCGCTCTTTATTTACACATTCTTCTGTTCTACTTTGCAGGGGCATGTTTATTCTGAGAGCTCTGTTCTCAGACATGCCCCTTGCACTTGTCCACACTCTGTGTAGCATTAGGGGTTCAGGCAGCGCGCCTTCATTAATATGCATGGCACACTGCTGTCCTCCTCTTGCCATTTCCATGCAGGACTAGATTAGTCCTGCACAGAAGATTAGTAAATCCGGGGGATTATGTATTAGTATGCAATATAGCATAACTAAGCCCACTAAAACTCATGATTAATTATTACATTGACTCATTTAGGAAAATTATTATTGCATATATAGATTTAAAAATCTGGCTTGATCTTTTAACACCATTTATAGTCACAAAGAACTTTCGACATAAAATATATAGAGAAATTATTAATTCCTGGGAACATAAATGATTTGTTTGTTAGCTCCAATGTATCAAAGAACTAAAAGTTTTAGATATGCAAGTAATAAGAACAACATACAAAGTTCCACAACAGGACTGGCTAATTTTATAGAGTATTCTGTCATATTTGCAAGATTTAAGTAGAATAATTAATTCTTCATTTAAAGAAATACCTAAATTTACGAAATACATATATGAAATCATATATAATGATTTTGATATGGGAAACAGTATTTCAAAATTTTTCAAAATATTGATAAACTATAAAACAACACCCAAAACCTCATATTGGGAATATGTAACAAAAGGACACTCAATACAGTTAACTGAAGACATTAAAACAAATATCTTATTATCGATAAAATATACATCCTTTACACAATACTGGAAAGTTTTTTTAATTGGAAATGCTTGCACAGAGCATTCTTAACCCCAGACAGATTCAATAAAATTAGTTCTTCCATAAAAGGAATATGTTGGAGATGTGAGCAAGTGCACAATGCAGATTGGAACCACATTTTCTTTGATTGTGTTAAAATTAAGCCATTTTGGAATAGTATTAATAACTTTCTACAAGCTTTATTTAATGAATCATTTTATTTAACTAAAGCTCTTGTATTATTAAATGTGAACGAAGGTCCTCATTTGAATAGGTCAAACATGCATCTAGTATGAACTTGCAATTTAAAGGAAGTGTATAACAAGAAGATGGAATACAAACACAATACCATCTTTGGAAGACTTCTACAACCTACTGAAGACCACAGCATTGTTGGAAATTAAAATTAAAGAACTAAGAATTTATCTAAAGCCATTTATCAACAACACTTGTGGAAAAGTCTTATTGCTGATTGACACTATACAATAATAGATCAGACACTCTGATAATGGATTGACCATACTTATAAAGTAACTGTATACATTAAGATCTGTTATAGTGTAAGGCTAATGTAAATAGTGTACATAGTTATTTAAGATGTTATAGATAAATACTATGGAATTCATTCAAATGTATTTGAAAAATAAAAACATTTTTAAGAAAACAAAAAAACACAATCTAGGGATCTAAACCTCTTCTGCAACATTAACAGAAAGGTTTGGAGGGACAGGTGCATTTTGCAGAGGATACCACTCATCCACGTAAAAAGAAACTCATCCCTGTCCATGTTCAAGTGCAAACTGGATCTATGGATGGATAATACAAAATGTATCCCAGGATAATAAAAAATTTACCCCAGAACTGCTCCTGTACTACTAACAGTCAGAAACAGGTCATAAATGTTTTATCACATGCTTGTTTTCCCTTAAATTATCTGTTGTATGATCCCAGTTGTACTTGTTAGGGGTAATATCTAATTATCGACCATGGGACAGGTAAGGCCAAGCTAAGTCCAAATGGGATAGATTAATTTGAGCACCAAAAGGGAAATTGTCTAGGCTTAAAATTGCCCACTTACCTGTGAACCTAGGCAGATGATGTTATCATATAGAACAGGGGCATTGCATTGAAGTATTCTTCTACACTAAACACCAGGAATTGTTAGTCTACAAGATGTTGCAATTTTTACAAAACCAGCAGCTATAACAGAACAGTACATATTAATGGCCTGTCTCATAGAGCCAGTACCTATGATGTGGTGTCCCACAATCCTCCACACAAATACAGATTATCCGTGGTGGTGCAGCGATAGCGTTGTTGCCTCATAGCAAGAGTTCTCCCGTTCGATTCTCTGCTGGAGGGTGGGGAGTGCCTTCTGTGTGGAGTCTGCATGTTCTCCCCGTGGTTGGGTAGGCATTCGAAAAACATGCGTAAATGGGCATGCTTTTGTTGAAGGTTGAACGTCAAGCTGGCACCTCAGCATTCGTGAAAATCTACTGCCAATCATTAGCAGACCGGAGTTCTGCTGTGGTGACCCCTAACCGGGAAAAGCCAAAAGACAACAACAACAACTGCCAAGCACTAGCTGACCAGCACTTGGATGACTAGTAAATTGTAGACCACTTCCTTCTGGATAGTGATTTCATATGGGAACTTTTCAAATTATGTCACCCACATATGGAATCAAGGGGATGTGTGGACAACCCATCTTGGAGGGCAGTTATATGTAGCATTATTTACCCTCACTAAAGGAAACTAGTAGTGACCTACAGGGGTCAAATTTAGAATTTTGTAGGTGTCAACCTCACATATACTACACTGGTTCCTTGACATCATGCTACATCATGGAAAAGACCATCTATTGTTCTTAAGAATCCATTGTAGAGAAACACCACTATGCAAGTGTTTTATATCATTGTCTGTTTCCCTTAGGTACTTGGAGCCACTGAACTCAGACATATTGACATCAACACTCCTCCAGTTCCACAGAGTGTGCTATAGCAGCATGAAGGGCTTTGCCTCTCCCAGCTGTAATGTAGGTTGCAATACCCAGCATAACAATTGTAATGTTTCTGGGCACCAGCCAGGCAGTTTCCATGAGTTTCATATCTGCCACTTGTCTACATATCACGGTATCATATGGAGTAATTTTTTGCAGGGTCATCATTTTTGTTAGGTACACCTATAAGCAGGTACAGAGCCCAATACAAATAGTGACAATCCAGTGAGGTTGCAGACCACATAAAATGGTGCCACCACTGGTTCTTACAGAGGAAGTTGAATATGGACTGGAACAAGGACAGATGACCTCCATCCGTAATCCCCAGAATATATTAGAGATGGAATGTAGTACTATACATACAGAGACACAGAATGTGGTGGAACATGTTTCTGACCAATTTAAAGGAGGGCTCTGCATCCTTGATGATGCATCAAGTGAAGTGATGCAGTATTCATCTGAGTCCTGCAACCAGATGTTTGTGGTGTGCACACTGTTCCATAACATGGTTGGAAACAGTCAGCTACAGCAAAGAAAAGTTACAGGGAGCTTATCATATCTGCTGGATCAGCAGATGATGTGCAGGGCAGACAGTCAGAGGAGGAAGAGGCAGAAATAGGACCCCATGTGTGACAGAACCTGGCACAAAACATCATGGTACTTGCAAAGAGTCATTGTGTAGTCCACAGCTATGGGCCATCATACAGGAAAATCAGTAGAAAAAGGTTTGTGGATTACTAAAGACAGGCTTTGCAGCATGTTGCATGAGGTAGCCTTTCTGCACATCAGATATTACCTTACTCAAATTAGGGTGTGTGCAGGCCACATTCATCATCATTTACACAGGTGTATGAAGACACAACAACAGGTAACAGCAATGCTATCATATGGGCAAGGATCAAGGCTGGTGTATGTGGAAGCCATTCAGTCTGGTAGCAGGTCGTGGGGAGTCAGGGGTCACATCATCCATTGGGGGATGTAGCTGCTGTGTTGCAAACATTGGCTACAGTAGTGGCCAGTGGTCTCAAGGTTCTTGCAGTCTATGATAGGGATTGCATAGATCTATAGGAATGTGATGCAGAACTATGACAGTAAGAGTGTGTGGCCTGGTGTGGTAGTCTGGGTGGAGCATGAAGAGTGTCAGGGTTCACCTACATGGAACATCCACAGTGAGACATGCTGCCATATGTTGCCAGAGCTGACAGTGATGCAGTCTCAGAAATAGCCTCTGTCATCTGGATATGCCCTGCCTGTTATTGGCCACCTTTTATCCAAAACTTTCCATATCAATGGACAGCAGTACCTGCAGAAGCAGACCAGGAGGTTATTACCATCTGGCTGATGAATGCTGCAGCTGATATAATGTTAGCCACCACTGACCTTAGCAGCACCATCTGTTCCCTGCTATCTACATTATTGTGCTGGTGATACGTGTCATCACAAAGGTTGTGCAAGGTGTTGCATGCTGTCCTACAGGCCACATAGCACATTCAACATCTCCGTAGTGCAGTGGTTAGCAGCTGTCTGTGCCTGTCTCATTGATAAGCACATTCACTAATTCCAAGGGCTGCCCCCTGTCAGGGACAGACCTGAAGTCATGGAGGTGATGCAGACCCCCACTCTTCTACCACATGGGGAATACATACTCATCAAAGACAGTGCAGTTAACAGATGCCACCTAGGGTGGGAACTAGCATATAGCCTCTGTGGTAGTCACAGTTACAGGGCGTTCACTAAACAGTGGTAATGATGGAGTTTGAACCTGTTTGTACATGGGCATATGTGTGAGCCCTTCAGTGTTAGCAATGTTGACAATGCCACTGTCTCATCAGACTAAACCATTTGCATGTTGGAATCATCATTAGCAGCAACCAAAGGTGACGGGATGACATCAGTCATATTTTGTCTTGTTGTGCCAAGGCCTCTAGCTGAAGAATCTGTGACAACATAAAAAACAGATGCCTGAGGCAACACACAAAAAATGACCAGCCCCCATGGTAGGCATGCTTTTAGGTGACAGGATCTTTGAATATCATATGGACACCTACATACCTTAATATTTTACATGCCTGTCAACTGTCCAGATTTTTACATAATGTCCAGATTTTGGCTGATATTGACAGACATTTGAGTTTTGGGCTTTATATCCTTCAGAAAATGCATGTTAATGTAAAACCTGCTATTCTAAATTTATAAGAGCAATATTTAAAATCTGTCCCTGTTTTTTTACCTTTCTTCCCCATAATGTTTGGTTATGCCCAGATTTCTACTGCTAAGAGGTTGAGAGATTGTACAAGCTGTTCTTCCTGCAAATCAGAGGTACCTGAAAGACAAATATGCAGAAGCCTCTTGTTGAATATATTCTGCCTCACATGCAGTGTGCTGTACAATATGGCAATTTTATTTATTTTAGATTTGTTGACTGGGGAAGTCAGTCTGGGCACAAAGGCCCCTTTTTAGGGAAGGCTCAGATGACAAAAATAGATAAGAAGATAGTAACTATACATACAGTAGTAAGGCTTCTATAGTAAGAATTACAATTTAATAGCTAATACTAACATGGCCCATCTGTGCTGAGATTCATATACAGGGAATAAACACAATGTCCTATGCTGATCTTTTCAAAGTCCTGTCTCTTTACTTGGTATCATACAGACTTCAGAGACATGATTTCTGCCTGCTGTACCAGGCATTGCTGTACTCTGTTTGGTGAACCTTCTGAACATTCACAATAAAAAAAACAGTGTCAGAACTACCAAATCAAAATGTCCAAATTTTGCTTGTAACATACACAGGACATGTTGAAGAAACAGATACATTTCTCGGAGAATTCCCATTCTCTGGAACAGACTATCCATTCATGTGAAGCAGAGTTCTACCCTAACTCTACTTAGGCACAAATTGGACCAATGGATGGGTAATCAGAAATAAACATTAGTCTGGCACTTATGTCTTTGATGGACAGAGACAGCCAGTAAATCATCCCTATATAAATCAAATGTGTGTGCCACATTTGGGTTGCACAGCTAGGCTAATTAGGGTGGCAGTGGTCATTAGTCTAGCACATACCTATAAAACTATGAACCTATATGCCATATATATATATATATATTATCATTGCAGACAGGAAAACTTCACAGTCAAGATAAATAAAGTTTTTGTAAAGGCCCCATGCACATGTGGAGTTATGAAGTTGATCAGCACAGGCTCAAAAAACAAGAGAATCTATAGTCAGCTATTTCCGAAAGTGGTTCCATGGTGTGACAGTGCTGTCAACACTTATAAGATATGTGGAACAGAACATGGTTTAGGCCTGTCAGGTGCACATTGCTATCATGCAGACAGGCAGCAAAAGTTCTCATTTACTACTCACTGTACAGGAGGAGTTCCTAGCCTCCAAAGCTGTGGTTAGTTATGAAGTCCTTATCTCTGGAAATGGTATGTAAGTCAGTGTGCCAGGTGGTTTCACAGTGACCATGCTGCATAGATATTCATTAGCATTACCAGATGCAGATGCTATACATTCTATCAGTATGCTCACAGACACATATATCCAACCATTGTTATTGAATGCCTGCGACAAGATAGGTACATCAACATAGAGCAAATGGGGTAAACCCATGCAACCATCTGCAATGCCTACACAGCATGGGACAGGGATCTAAACAGATGATATTTTCTGCCCAACATCATTTACAGCACACAGTCTGCCAAGAGTGAACATACAACTGTATGATAACAAATGTTAGGCTGAATCTGCACCATCACATTTGTCTTCATCTGTTAGAGTCCATATACTGCACATATTTTACCTTCCCAGAAACACAAGTTTGCCTGCCAGTGCTTGATGTGCTGTGTTTGTTATAATTAAGGAAGCCAGAGTCACTTTCCAGGCACAATAATTTTCAAGTCATTAGTAGATCAATTTATTTGCTTTTGTTCAAATGGCCACCTTATGTCATGCTGCACAGGTTCTGATTGTAATGGTGGCAAGTTGTGTTAAATGAAATTTGTGCACATGTAATATGGCCAAGTCTAAGGCTGGTGGCACTGTGTCCAAGGATGAGGTTGTTGTAGTCCATGGTCCCACTAGTATGGCATGGCTCATATTCCATTATTATAACTGAGTGTCTTTGATGTCTGATAGTGTCCATATTGACCTCAGTGGTATATGTGGACTGACCACCTTATTATATGATGTACAGCTGGTGCAGGAACTTCATTCTTCGATTAACAGCCTATATGGAATGCTACCTAGTGGAAACAACAGTACTGATGTGTTTCAGGGAAAGTGATATAATTGCTGAAGGAAGATCATTTAAAAATCATTTATGTTATAGAAATAATCAGGTGAATAATCAACCAAGATCAGATCGCCTGGGCACTTATGCTTGCAGGAATTGCATGGCATGCAAATACATCTCTAGTGGTACATGTTACACCCATGCACTACTGAATATTAAAATTGAGTTTGATTTTTATGCAGACTGCATGACAGCTAATCTTGTTTATTTCTGTGTTTGCACAATATGTAATGTGTTCTACATTGGCAAAACCAATTGGACACTCAAAGAGAGAATATTAGAGCGTTATAGGGATGTGAGGAATGGTAAAATGGAGAGTGCATTAGCACAGCATGTAGCTGAGAATGGGACAAATCACACTTTTAATTTGTTTGTGCTGGAAACTATAAATACAAGCATTAGAGATGGAGATATAAAATCCATCACAGAAGGCAATGAGCAGAAATGGATTCTTTTCTTTAGGGCAGATAAATATCCTGGATTGAATACTAAAGTTTCATTGAAACATTTTTTAAAAGCAAGACCTTTAAAACATTAATTTATTTTAAATGCAGTGCTCTAAGCTATATACCTTTAAGTACTAATGGGACAATGATGCATTTGAACTGTGATTGGTTTATCACCTGTATTTAAACTATCTGTTATTTGTAATTTTGTAGTCTGATGAAGCAGTTGTCTTGTAAACTGTGAAAGCGCTTACTATTAAAATGTTTTATATTTTATTTGAGCACTCTATTATTATATCGCCATTACCATTTTATTGTTATTGGATTTCTCTGGAGCTGTGTGCCTGAAACTTTTTATCTGTGTATAATGCACTTAGATCTGATAGAACAAACAGGAAAGGAGGAGGAGTAGCCATTCTAAACACCCTTAACCTCTAGCTCCTGCCCACCACACCACCCACCTTTCAAAATGATGAAGTCCTATTTTCTGTCCTATCCATAAGGATCACCAAGAATATTAATATAATATGCTGCTACATACCTCCAGGCAACAACTCACTCATAATAGAAGACATCCTACACTGGACAAAGGACAATCTACCTCAGGAAACAATCCTACTAGGAGACCTTAACACTGATTTGGCAGCCTGTAACTCCAGCAGGCACTCTACACATATCAATCTATATAGATTCTCTCAACTAATTGAAGAACCAACTAGAATAGCTAGGAAAATAAAGAAAGAATCCATACTGGACTGGACACTAACCAACTATTCCAAACAAAACTATACAGTAGGCTGTCTCCCAGAGGACCTAAGTGATCATCTCCCCACCTTCCTACTGCACAAACACTCCAATCACCCCAAACCAGTAGTCTACAAACTCGTACGAGATGACCATAACCTTACCCCACAATACCTAAATACTGTCCTAAGCCACTTCAACTGGGAACCACTACGGACACTTGGGTTAGACCAGGCAGTAGACTACTTCAATACTACCTTCTCTAACATCCTTAACAGTCTAGCTCCCAGCAGAAAGAACAGAATTAAAGCCAGCTACACACCCTGTCTAATTAGGGACACTAGAGCCTTACTAAAAGCCAGAGATAAAGCCAGGAAAATATGGAAAACTGACAAAACCCCTAGCTCCAGGCAGTACTATCAACAGCTTAGAAACAAGGCCAAAGCTGAATCCAAAATAAACAAAGAAAACTATTTTCTTAGCACCCAAAGCAAATATTCAAATAATCCACAAAAATTCTGTCATGTCATTAACTCCCTACTAAAGCCAGGCAAAACCACTAATCCAGCACCCAGCTCTACTAACAATACCCTAGACATAGCTTCTCAATTAAATAACCATTTTACTAAGTCCATCTTAGCCCTGTCCAGTCAAATAATGAAAAACAATCTACCTCAATCACAATCCAACCTATCCTGCATCACCCCTTCTTTCAGCCTATCACCAGTGCCCACCTCAACTATCAAAAAAACTCCTCCTAAAACTTAAGCCAACCACAGTGGCAGCTGATAACATACCTGCTGCATACCTAAAAATGGCTAGTGACTTCCTGTCATATCCTGTCTCCATCCTAATCAACCACTCCATACTAGAATCCTACATACCCAAACTCTGGAAAGTATCTCACATCATTCCTCTCCACACAGGGGGTTACTCCTACGAATTCTCCAACTACCAACCTATTGCTATCTTTTGCCCCTTATCCAAAATGCTTGAGAAATGCATCCACGGTTTCTGTCCACATCACAGCACTACCACAGCCCTTCTATCTTTCACTAATCATATAAACCTTCACAGGAATGATAACAGATATGTATCAGCCATTTTCCTAGACCTTTAGACCTCTCAAAAGCACCACTCCATTCCACTAGACTCACTAACATCATTATCCTTCACCTCCTCTACTATAGCCTGGTTCAGAAGCTACCTATCTGACAGGCAACAATTAGTCCAGTGGAATGGAACTCTGTCTCCACAACTTCCAACCACTATAGGAGTCCCACAGGGCTCTATACTGGGCCCAATATTGTTTTCTATTTTCACAAATAACCTCAAATAGCTCTACACAACATGCCACACCCATACAATATGCAGATGATTCAGCCCTGATCTGCTCAACCTCATCTCCCACCACCCTACATACACTCACTCAAGATACCTTTAACTCAGGAGAAAAATGGATATCAGGTATCCAATTAATTCTAAATCCCAAAAAGACAAAAGTGCTGCTATTTACCCCTAATAGATCAACCCCCCCTCTCCTTTACATAACATCTATGGACGGCACCACCATCTCCCCTACTAACCACACCAAACTTCTGGGCATTGAAAGAGACAATAATCTCCACTTTGATGTTCAAATCTCACATACCATAAAACCTGTACAAAAAAAGCTAGGCTCCCTATACAGGCATAAGTCCTTTCTCTCACAAAAAGCAAGAGTCCCTCTTGCACAAAGCCACCTCCTCTCAACTCTATTATACGCAGCACCAATCTTTACGCAAATCAGACAATGTGACTTAGACAAACTAGAATCATGCTACAATAAAATAGCCAAGTTTGCTACTAACTCAACCTATAGAACCCATCACTGTACTGCACTAAAAGAACTAAAATGGCTTGAACTACCACAGCTACTTAACTATCACAAAGCTGGGCACAGCCTACAATATTTTCAAATATCCTGAAAAAAGGGCCTCATTATCCAACATACTTGCTATCTACACTGCAAACCAGTACCTGAGATCTAGTGAAAAATCTCTCCTCTCCATCACCAAGGCTAACAATAATGCAGGGAAAGTGCTCTACTCCCACACCATTGCCAGAAATTGGAACTCCCTTCCCCTATCCATGTCCACTGCCCCCTCCACATCCATATTCAAAAACTTCCTCAAATCACATCTTCTTAGTACTTGGTTATGCCCTTGTATCACATAACCCTACCCGCACTACTATTAACTCCCAAAACTGCTCTTTGATCTCATGCTGGATCTCTGATCCCCTGTAGGCTTGGTCATCTGAAGGGGTACTTTTAACTGTATAATCTTACTTAATATATTTTCTTCTCTTACCAATGTATAACTGACATTGTCTTTTTACCTATGTTCTATAACTTCTTTTACCTGGAGTGTTTTATTAATTTCTTGTTATATTACTATGCTCAGCATACATGATGTAACCTGTTTTGTGCATTATGCTGGATGTACTGTATTTGTATAACTTGATGCAGGAGCTTTTCTCCCAGGGCCTCCGCTGAAAATGGACCTGGTCCAGTCGGAATTTCCTGGTTAACAAATGTAAAATAAATAAATAAAATTACTGGAGTACTGCAGTAAATGCACGTGGCGTGTCAGTGTCATAATGAGTAAAGCACTAGTAAGGAGGTTTCAGCACCAATAAGCAGTAGTAAGCATATTTAAGCACTTGTAAGCGAGCTTAAGCCCGTTTGCATGGGGGTAAGCAATGCGCACACAGGTTAAGTAATTCTGAAGCTAACTCTTTGTAAGTATATGTGACCGGAGGTTAGCATTGCTTACCTTCATGCAAACCCGTGCAAACCCGCTCATAAATGCTCAAAAGTACCTTAATCACTCTGTATCCAATGACCTTTGTTCTGCCCAACAACCAACAAAATAAACAGCCATGCAGGCTCGAACCTAGAACCTTCTACACCACAGTCACAGTAGTTAACCACTAAGTCATCACAGAAATACAGTTGAATGAGGCATCAGCAAACAAGTCTTCACCATAGTAAAACCAAACTGAACCTGTGAAAGGAATCATTATACAGCTATATGTGCCTTAACCCACTACATAGCAGAAATATGTGAACTGGAGTAAACAGTAAGCCCAGAAGTCAGGTGTGATTATAAGAGAGTGTTGAAGTCCCCAATAAAACACAAGGACCCCATACAGTGTATGTACACATGAATCATGGATACCAGGCATACATATAAGATGTAATGAATAATAACTCAATGCCAAAAAGGAATTATAATGTAAAGTCTAATGTAAGCAACACTAAGCATTGCACAGGCCAGCTTAGGAGGTGTAAGGAATGTGTAGGCCAGCTAACCCAATGTGCCCAGTGTTATACCCCTTTAAACAATGTCAACCCTAGGTACGCAGGTTTGCCCATAGCCTAGCCTTTTCAAAACTGGCCAGTCATAGAAAAGTGCAGGAAATTGACCCTACTTAAACCCAAGAGGTGGGAATATATCTCATAACTGGTTGTAGCTTCCCCTTGCAGGCACAATGGCAGTAAGGGGAGAAGGTGTGCACTTTTGGGCGCAGTGCTGGTGCATCCAGGAGTCATGTCATTGTCAAAGACCATGATAAGAGACTGCTGCAGGGCCAGTATCAGGGCTCCCAAAATAAGGCGGAGGCCTGGGACTGTCTTGCCCGTAACCTTACCAGTGCCACTGGCATACCCTGAACTGCTGAGCAGGTCAGGCATCGCTAACTTGAAGCAGCATAAGGGGGACCTCTTAGACCAGTGGATCCAAGAGGCTAGAGCAGCAGGGGTTGTTCCAGTTGTGTGCAAGTATTACCCCACTATATGTGTAATAGTTGCCAGCTCAGGTATATCATGGATAAGAATGACTAAATATTCCTCTTATGTCCCCCACAGCTGCAATGGAGTGGGCCGCGAACCAGGAGGCCCATGTCAGTCGCCTTGCAAAGATGTCCTTCAAGGATGCATCTGCAGTCCTTACAAATGGGTTGTCCTGTCGTCAGGCAGCCCTTCGGTCGGCCGGATTCCAAAGTCTGGGTCTGGCCTCGGCTGGTGTCGCACTTCACCCGACGTCATAGCTGCAGCTTTTCGGGTATAAAGGCATCAGCCGACGCCATTTTCCCCAGTCTTTCTTGCCGCGTGGCGCCCGAAGCAGAAGCTGTTCGCAAGTGCCGGTCGGTCAGATCCAGAGATTACTACTACCGAATACTACTTCGAAGACTTCTAAAAAGCTAAGTACCCCATTGGGGACTCTTTCTTGCCTCAGCCGATGTCAGAAAAAGTGAATAACTGTTTAACTTGTGGGAAACAAATACCTCATAAAGATTTCCACTCTTACTGCTTACCTTGTCTAGGCCCAGACCACGACGTAGCAGCTTGTTTAGCCTGTGCTTCTTGCAACCGACGGACGCTTAGACGTCGGTCGGAGTTTGCTGAACAGTTTTTCGGCTCTGATTTCGCGTACATTATGCCGTCGGATCCTCCGACTTCACAAGTTGCTAAGAAACGCAAAGAAAAGGACCGACACTCGCGGTCCACGGTTTCGGCCGAAACCACGGTTAAGCAAACCGCGAGTGTCTCAGTTTCGGCCGAAACCGAGCAAGCGGTTCTAACTTCAGCCGAATCCATGCCTTCTACCGAGGCCTCTTCTAACCTGGCAGAATCGGCCTCTGAAATCCTACCTGCTGCTGTGGTTTCACAGGAATTATCAGACACCATTCCCTTGGATGTTTCAACCCCTGCATGTGGTGCTGCTAGGCCTTCTGCAGCCATGTCCATAAAGGCCTTTGCCAGGGCTAAAGCAGCCAAAACTTCTAAGTCTGTGCCTGTTAAGCCCCCCTCTCACAGGCCCAGCTCCAGTTCCCAAATGCTTTCTCTGGCAGAGGATCTCATCTCTTTAATAAGGGGATCCCAACCTCATCCAGACAGGGCCTCTCAACCACCTCCAGAAAAAAGACCTAGAGCAGAGCCCCCTGAGCCAGTGTCTTCAGATGATTCTTCTGATGATTCAGACAATACAGACCATCCAGAGGCTCCTTTTTCTCCTTATGAAGACTCTGATGCTGAGGAGTCGATTCCTTCTGCCTCTCCACCTGAGGAATTTTCCTTTGGGGAAACCTTACATGCCATGAGGGAACAATTTCAATGGCAGGGTCAAGATTTCTCAGATTCAAGGAAAAGGCTTAGGACCTTTTTACATTTACCACAACATAGGCCTTTAGCTATACCTCCAGTGCTTTCTGTTGTAGATGATGCATTTAATGATGCTTGTACTGCTCCTGATACTTTACCTCCAGCCCCTGCTAAGCCCGATAGGTTCTACAGGGTCCCAGACACACATCACCATTTATACAAGGCTCCTTTTGCAGATCCCGAGACTATCTCCCAGGGGCCTAAAGCAGTAGCATCTACCTCTGTTAAAAATCCCCTCCCCTCTGAAAGGGAGTCCAGGTCCCTAGAGAGATGGGGATAAAAAAGTATACACCTCTGCTACTCTGTCAGCTAGGGCATTGAACTGTCAGTTTCATATGATCCAATACCAGGAGTTTATGCTTGATCAGTTAACTAAGAAACTGTCCTCTGATGACTCTTTAGATAAGAAATATGTTCTAGAAATGGTGCATAACATTCAGCAGGTTAGTAACCATTCTTTAAAATGCGGCTATGTTGCACTGGAGGCTTCCTTTAGATCAGCCATGACTGGCACAGTTATCAGAAGGCATGCATGGTTGAAAGAACAGGTCTTGCCGGATCATGTTAAAGCAAAACTATTAGATGCTCCTATGGATAAGGTCAATTTATTTGGTTCTCCTGCTCAGCAGGTACTGAAGAAAATGGAAGAGAAGGCAAAATCTGTACAAACAGTGAAAGATTTCTTACAGGTTCAGCCTCCAAGGTTTAGCAGGAACTGGCCTTCCAAAAATTGGTCCTTTCCAGACTCCTCTAAAGCACAGAGAGGCAGGAATAGGCGTTCAAGAGGCAGAAATCAATCCAGAGGTGGTGCCTACAGGGGACGCCAGTGGCAGGGTAACAACCAGCGAGGCACAGATACAACTATTACCACTGCAACAGGACAATCACAGTGACTTGGCTCTGGCACCGCCTACCAGGGAACAGATAGCAGCACCCTTAGGCGGAAAGCTAGCCTTATTTTCAAAAAACTGGCACTGCATCACAAGAGACAAGTGGATTTTGCAAACTATAGACCAAGGCTACAGGTTTCATTTCCATACTTTACCAGGAAAAAGAGGAATGCCAAACCTACCACCAAATCAAAAGACAGAAGCTCTAAAACAAATAGCTCAATTAGCAAAAATGAGAGCTGTGGAAAAGGTACCATATATGGAACAAGGAAAGGGATTTTACTCCAGACTCTTCCTGGTACCAAGAAAAGAGAAAAATTGGAGGCCTATTCTCGACCTGTCCGCTTTAAACACATTCCTCATTGTTCCAAAATTCAAAATGCTGACCCTACAGCAGCTTCTTCCCATGCTGGGCAAGGAGTCTTGGCTGGTGACTCTAGATCTCAAGGAGGCATACCTGCACATCCCCATATGACCAAATTGCAGAAGATACCTCAGATTTCTTGCAGGATCAGAGCATTATCAATTCTCAGCATTGCCCTTTGGCTTATCTACTGCGCCCAGAGTGTTCACGAAATGCCTGGCATCAGTAATCGCTCATTGCAGGCTTCAGGGAATCCAAATTTATCCATACCTGGACGACTGCCTGATACAAGCGGACAACAGAAACAAGCTAACAGAAGACTTACAAAGAGTCATTTACTTGCTGCAAGCCCTGGGATATACAGTCAATATAAAAAAGTCAAGGCTGATACCATCCCAAAGAATAACCTTCTTAGGTGCAGAATTGGACACAACAAAACAGATGGCATTCCTAACTGCAGAAAAACAAGAACAACTTCCTCTCTACTTCTTGGCATTAACAAAGCAGAACCAACTAACAGCAAGAAAAGTACTGCAAGCCCTGGGCTTCATGGCATCCTGCATAATCCTGGTCCCTCATGCCAGACTGCATATGAGAAAGCTACAGTGGTACCTGAAGAATTTATGGTCTCAACACAGGCACAGCCTAGAAGCCAAAATACCACTAATCCCATGTCTGAAACAAGAGTTCCTATGGTGGGCTCAGGCATGTCAGTCAAACACAGGTTTGCCCTTCTACAGCATTCAACCAAGCCAAACCATCACAACGGACGCCTCAGACCTCGGTTGGGGGGCCCACATGCTGGACAAGTGCATACAAGGCTTATGGACTCAAGATCAGCTGCACCTGCACATAAATCTAAAGGAAATGCTGGCAGTAAAACTGGCAATCCAGAATTTCAGACCATTCCTCCAAGAAGGGCAGTTGATGATAAGGACAGACAACACCACAGTCATGTGGTACATCAACAAACAGGGAGGCACACATTCATACCCTCTATGCCGGATGGCACTGGACCTATGGAATATGGCTCTGAGCTACAACATTCAGTTACAAGCAATTTTTGTACCGGGAAAAGAAAACATCCTAGCAGACATATTAAGCAGAACTACCATGGATGCTCACGAATGGATGCTACACCCGGACATCTTCAAGACCATCACAAGGAAATGGGGCCTACCACAAATAGATTTATTTGCATCCCCACTCAATCACCAGCTCAAGAAATTCTGCACAAGGACGTACCACCCACTTGCTTGGAAGGTGGACTCTCTATCCTTCAGTTGGAAAAGCCTGACAGCATATGCATTCCCACCTCTTCCTTTGATGCACAAGGTGCTATTGAAAATCAAAGAGGAACGTCCAAGGATCATTCTGATAGCTCCAGACTGGCCAAGACAACATTGGTACCCATTACTGAGGAGCATGTCTCGGGGACAAATGTGGACACTACCCCTGATCCCATTGCTGTTAACACAGAACGGCTACAACACCCTGCATCCAAACCTGAAAACTCTGCAGCTGACTGCCTGGAACATTACATAAGAGCAACTAACCCAAATTTATCCCAAAGGGTTAAAGACATTATCCTTGAGGCCCGCAGACCTTCAACAAGAAGGAATTATGCAGGAAAATGGAAAAGATTTCACATTTGGAGTACTGAAAGGGAAAAGATGTGTCAAAGGTAAACATAGCCAACATCCTGGAGTACTTGGCAGAGCTCTTCCATACAGGCCTGTCCTATTCCTCCATCAAGATACATGCATCAGCTATTTCTGCAGAATACAGCTTCGATCCCCCTGTCTTCTCGCATCCTCTACTCAGGCAGTTTCTGAGAGGAATTAAAAATGTAAAACCTCCTAGGAAACCACCATTGCCAGCATGGGACTTGAACTTTGTGCTAGAAAAATTGACACTTCCTCCTTTCGAACCAGCAGCAACAGCAGAACTACAACACCTATCCTGGAAGACTGCTTTCCTGCTGGCAATTACCTCAGCAATAAGGGTTTCTGAGCTACAGGCTTTAATGGCAGTACAACCCTTCCTGATCTTCCATCAAGACAGAGTGTCCATGAGAACAAATCCCACATTTATGCCTAAGGTGGTATCCAGAGTGTCTTTAAACCAGGCTATCCACCTACCTACATTCTTCCCCAATCCACAGAACAGGGGGGAAAGACTGTTGCATACTTTGGATGTACATAGACAGTTACGCTACTACCTGGACAGAACCAAGGGCAATAGAAAACCTGACCAGCTTCTGCTGGTAGCATATGCAACAGGAAGGGAAGGAAAAGCAATTTCAAAACAGACAATCTCCAAGTGGATAGGGAATTGCATCAGATTTTGTTACTCCTACCATGGAAAGCAAGCTCCACAGAACATCAGGCCTCATTCTACAAGGGCTACAGCCACTACCACAGCTTTCCTACGAGGAGTGGCTACCAAGGACATTATAGAGGCTGCTACTTGGACCTCCGTGCATACATTTGCCAAGCATTATAAACTTACCTTTATACTCTAGATCCCGAGCAGGGTTCGCCAATGCTGTTTTGCAAGGGATCCTAACTACACCATCATTTCTTCTTCCTCCTCCCCTAGTTTGGCTATGGTATTCTACCCATTTGTAAGGACTGCAGATGCATCCTTGAAGGACATAGTACAGTTTTGTACCTACCATAAATGTAGATGTCCGAATAGGAATGCATCTGCAGTCAGGATTACCCACCCTCCTTCCCCTCTGAGGTATTCCTAGGGTATTTGCCCATCTAATAGCTAGCTGGGGGGGGATCTCTTATGGTGTATTTGTTTGTGTATATGTACATACATGCTTATTTTTTGTGTTTGCCTTCTACTATTTGGAAACATTGGCATTTATCCAAAATTTAGCTATCCAAGAGGGCAACTGGCATCTGGGGCAAGAAACACTGAGGAAAATGGCATCGGCTGATGCCTTTATACCCGAAAAGCTGCAGCTATGACGTCGGGTGAAGTGCGACACCAGCCGAGGCCAGACCCAGACTTTGGTATCCGGCCGACCAAAGGGCTGCCTGACGAAAGGACAACCCATTTGTAAGGACTGCAGATGCATTCCTATTCGGACATCTACATTTATGGTAGGTACAAAACTGTACTTTGCGATGCAAGGCAGGTCAGTTATACTCATGCATTTACTGTCATAGGAAATAAAACGAAAAGTAGTAGTAAATCAATTGCCTGCATAAAACCTGTATTGTTCAAGGCAAGTACTGCATACACTGGAGAATATGGCAGGAAGAGTCTCATATAGTATGTATATAAATAAAAGTGTCACAGCCTGACAATAAAGGTCTAACTGCTGGACTGCATGTGTATACTCTGGTATCATATGATAATGCAGATTTCCAATCATGTAATAGTACTGTTGTATTAACCACTGTTATACCTTGGACAGAATATTTAGACAAGGGTGGAGCTCCTCCACTGCAGCAAATACTAGTAAATCTCAAGGAAACAAAACTGAATGAGGTAGCCAAACCACGACCATAAGAAGCTGACCATTTATTTGTAGTAAAACAATAAAAAACGAACAAGAAAATCCAGTAAGCACTTTCACATTCAGGTAGAGTGCTTCATCAGACTGTTAACTGCTCAAATCATTAATTATCTTTAAATACCATATAATTTCATTGCCAAACCAATCATATTACAATCTCATGAATATTAAATAAACAAAACCATGTTGTGATGATGTCTTTCATGTGTCCCATATTCACAGTTAAAAGAATCTTTCAATTGTATAAAACATATGGATAAAGACACATACATTTCATATCAATGTAGAAATATAGAGAATATATAAATATAAAAATATCCATGTAAAAATATATATGTCAATAGAACGAATTGCATTTATTACAGGTAGCAAGAAAGAATCCACATTTCATGAAACAGTTGAGACAATGCATGGAGAGTTTGAAGAAAGGGGTTACAGAGAAGAAATAAACCATTTGTTTAAAGACAATACTGTGAAGAGAACCTCTAAAGGGAGACCATATATACACTCTAAACATCAAGAGGTCAATATGTTAGATAAAGAATGAAAATCAGTGGGCATGAATAAACTGGTAATTTCTTTCACTAACAATAAGAAGATTAAAGAAATTTTTGCAAAGAAATGGAATATATTGACTGTAGATGAGAAATTACACACAATGGTAAGAGACTATCCTAGATTCACCTATAGAAATACTAAATCATTGAAACGTATGTTATGCTACGAGAATAATGAGAAGAAATTATCTAGATCTATTAGAAAAGGGACTTTTGCATGCAGAAGTTGCAATCAATGTCCTTTTATGTTGAATGATTATAAATTTATTCACCCAGATACAGGAAAGGAATATGAATTTAGTATTTATGCTGATTGTAAAACACGTGATTTGATTTATCTTGCTACCTGTAATAAATGCAATTCGTTCTATGTTGGCATGACTAACAGGACCTTAAGGGAACGTGTGAAAGAACACATATATGCAATAAATAAGGAGGATAAGAACAATGCGTTAGCAAAGCATATTATGAACAATGGTGCCACACATGGCTTTAGGTTCATGGTATTAGAAATGATATATAGGAATGTTAGGTTAGGCAGTTATAAGAATTATACAGAACAAAGAGAAATGAGGTGGATATTGAGATTACAGGCAGACAGAGGCTCAGGACTCAATGATAGGGTCTCCATGAGGCCTTTTCTAGCAGCTAGGATTCTCAAACATTAAAGATGCTTATACCTAGAGATAGACCAATAATGAAGGCAATATACACCAGTCATTTCACATTATTCATTAGATTCAGTTCCCAAGTTAGAAGAAACTGCTTTCCACATTTGCTTTAGAATTTATGTTTTCACATAAATTATGTTTAGTTATAATATATATGTAGATGTTTTTGGACACAGAACTAGGACATAAATTCAGTGTTTTAAAATGTAATTTTATGCGTTTTCTAGATGTTTGAGATGTATACATTTTTTCAACAGAGTAATATGCGTTCATACAAAGCTATATATAAGTAGTGGTGCTGCGGTAGTGTTGTCACCTCACAGCAAGATGTTGTTGCGTTCGATTCTCAGCTAGAGTGTGTTCTATGTGGAGGCATGCGTGAATGAGCGTGCCTTCATTAAAGGTTGTGCATCAGGGCTGGTAACTCGGCATGTAAAAATCCACTACCAAACATTAGCGGACCAGAGTTCCGCTGTGGTGACCCCTAACCGGGATAAGCCGAAAGACACAACAACAACAAGGCTATATATAAAGTCTACTGACATATATATTTTTACATGGATATTTTTATATTTATATATTCTCTATATTTCTACATTGATATGAAATGTATGTGTATTTATCCATATAATTTATACAATTGAAAGATTATTTTAACTGTGAATATGGGACACATGAAAGACATCATCACAACATCGTTTTGTTTATTTAATATTCACGAGGCTGTAATATGATTGGTTTGACAATGAAATTATATGGTATTTAAAGATAATTAATGATCTGAGCAGTTAACAGTCTAATGAAGCATTCTACCTGAATGTGAAAGCGCTTACCGGATTTTCTTGTTCGTTTTTTATTATTTTACTACAAATAAATGGTCAGCTTCTTATGGTCGTGGTTTGGCTACCTCATTCAGTTTTGTTTCCTTGAGATTAAGCACTGTTACCCACACCATTCACCATAAATTGAATGTGTAGGAATGCCTGTATATGACTGCTGTAATCCCCACAGGTCAGTTAGCACAACTGTGAGACACATAGACAGAAAACAGGGAAAATGCAGACAACAAAACCCAAATAGCACATGCAACTGAGGTGTGAACTGTTGTTTTGTTTAATACACGCAGCCATGGTTCGATTCCTGCAAGTGGTAGTAGTCTGCATACAGAATCATACCCAACAACTGTACAGATATGTCCAGAATGTCCAGTAAAGTGGCCCATATCTGTTGCCTATCAACCTGCCCCCCTGGGAAATCAGTGGGATGACCCCAGACATATAGGCAGCAAACAGGAAATACAACTGATTGACACACATCTATGAGAACAAAGTTGGCACACTAGCAGCTCCCCAAAACCTTATGAGACTAAGAAGCCACATATGTCCCATTTACACCCCAAACACTATAGCACACTTAGGAAGGCCGGTCCCAGTAGACCCACCTATCCCACCACAGCTGGCCGTGGCACCGTGCACCAGCATGTCTGGGGCACAACCCAGGACCTCTCTGTCCATGGGTCCTGCACCACCTACAGGTGGAACCCCCTCAGGGGATGGGGCTCACCCCCCCTGGGAGTGGACGAGGACAGGCACCTGTTACCCATCACCAAGTCGGGTCGTGGTGTGTAGAGAGATCAACCAGCAGCTTGGTGACCTTCTACACCAGCTTGAGAGCCACATGTCACAACCAGAGCTTCAGTCTGGCTCAGCGACTCAGCCCCCAGCACAGCCACTATCGGAGCTGTGAAGGTGCAGTGGTGACTGCCCATGGGTGGGGACATCAGTTCCACTGTTTCCACTAGGGGGCTCATGGGCTTCCGATTCCCTGAAAACCCTCCCCATCAAGGTGTTTACTCCCCACATGTGTGATATACCGCCCCCGTATGCATCTTGTTTGTCTTGTCTGTTAACATACCCAACCTACCTCCCCAAATATACCTACTACCCCCAACATCCCACTCTCACCTGAAAAAAAAAGCAATCTGTTCCCACAAAAATATCTCAACCCATACACAGCTGTCCATTTTGCACATGTCCATTGGACACATGTAATCCAGTCTAATTGGTATCACAACTTATCATTGTTGTCTTCACCCCCCTCCCATGGGTTTGAGTATCCAAATCTATCTCCAATTTCAGTGTATATGCACAGCCGTTAATGTAGAAGAAATGGGCAGTTATGGACCTACCCTACACCCTTCCTGCACATCCCTGGCTAGTTTCGCTACTGTCCTTCCCTCTTTGTGCCCCTTTTTTCACCACTTTCCTATCAACCCCTTTTTCTTTTTTTTTAAAGAAATTAGTATGGGGGTAAGCAGGAATAAGCACTTTTAAGCAGCAGTAAGCGGGTTCAAGCCTGTTTGCATGGAGGTAAGCAATGCCTACAATGGTTAAGCAATTTAGAAGCTAACTGAGTATAAGAAATTTTAACCAGAAGTTAGCAGTGCTTACCTTTGCGCAAACCTCCCCAATCACTCTGTATCCAACAGCCATTGTTCTGCCCAGTAAAAAAATAAACAGCCTCTGCAAGGTTGAAACCCAGGACCCTGCACACCATAGAAAAAGTAATTTACCACCAAGCCATGTCAGATATACATAACCCTGACGTATTCACAAACATATCATCCAGCCCAGTCATTCAACAGTACAGAGAATGTATTCCAACATGTAGATGTATGTGTGTGTGTGTGTAAATATATTAATATCTAAACAGATACAACATATCTATATATGCATATATATATATATATATATATATATATATATATATATATATATATATATATAAACATATATACATGCAAATGCCTTCATCTACAGATATATATGTCTACATCTATATGTCTAAATATATACAGCAAGTTATATATATGTAAGCAGATATATATATATATATATATATATATATATATATATATATATATATATATATATATATATATATATGTATGTATATATATATCTCTATGTAGGTATATACGGACAAAGTTATATTTATGTAAGTAGATATATATATATATCTAAAAAGGTATACATCGACATACATCGGTAGATAATGGGAAAATAACTAAAACATATATGTCCACATGCATCGTTAATGGGTTGAGAGGCCCCAAACAATATACGTCTTGTATGAATAGGTATACCACCCTGCAGTCAAACACGTCCACCCTGCAATACATTACCAAGTGTTGGAGATCCCATAACCAGGACCTGACACGACATGTGCACAAGATGTTAACAGTACTACATCCCACCTGTATGATATCAGGCTGGTATCGATAACATCATGCAGTACAGTCTGGCTCCCATATGAAATGTACAATGTGGAAGCTATGAACATCCCTAGGATACATATACACAGACACATATATGCAGATACAGATATACACACACGCACACACACACACACACACATATATATATATATATATATATATATATATATATATATATATATATATATATAGGTTCCATACACTAGATCGAATTTTCACTAATTTGAAATAGTGCATGGAATGCTCACTGCAGCGAAAGTGCACTTAATTGAAATTGCACTTACGGGAAGTTCAGTACAACAAACGGGTGTTGTACTGAACTTCCGTGCAGTACTCACGGACCTTAGGGTTAGGGCACGGGTCATAGTAAGAGGATAGCCCTATGGGCTATCCCCTTACCATGACCCATGCCCTAACCCTAAGATCCGTGATGACTGCAGTGCAGTGAAGGACATAGCAATGTCCTCCATTATGGTGTGATAGTCATGAACCTTAGGGTTAGGGCATGGGTTAATGCATAGCTTTACTAACTATCCCCTTATCCTAACCCATGCCCTAACCCTAAGGTCCATGACTATCGCACCACAGTGGAGGACATAGCTTGTATTTTATGTCCTCCACTGTGCTGCAGTGTTTTCGGTGAAGTGCACTTACGCAAAAGTTCACTTTTGTTAAAGTGAACTTTCGCAGAAGTGAGGCTTCCTATTACAAGTCTGAAGTAGTGAACTTTCATTCTTGTAATAGGAATCCATATATATATATATATATATATATATATATATATATATATATATATAGATATATATATATATATATATATATATATATATATATATATATATATATATATATGTGTGTGTGTGACTACACATACACATGCAGAGATATGTACAGTAAGATACATATGTAGAAGGAGGACACAATATGGAACAGCCACTATGCCTACAGTTAACACTTTAACAACTGGGCACTGTATCAGCCACCCATACAAATCACAATTGTTGCCTGCAACATATACCCACAGAGAGGTCATAGGATATAACACCACACACATGTTTTCATAAATGGAATACCTTTATTTGTGTACTATTACAGTTATATATGCCATGTCATACAGCTGTTCAGACACTGACATCCATATAAACAGAGTAATGCAACTATGAAACAGTTATACTAATACAGTAGTCTGGAAAGGTTTACAAATGTTGCTGTCCAGGCTGAGCTCTTCAAATAGTACAATAGTAAGGACAGATTGGGCCACAGGATACCAAACAATCAACAGTAAGTAATACAGGTGTATAGTTCAGCAGCCTTTATCTACACTCTGTACACAATCAGTAGGTGGTAAAGACCTCAGTTGACACAATGGGATGTAACTGTTACATAACAAGGCATAACTGACACCATCACAAGCACACTGACAAACAGAACAGTCTTTATGGCAGGAGGCAGTAGGCCTGCATTAACCCAATTTATGTAATAAATTTAAATATAGGTGAGTTGTATGGTAATGTGCATCCAGATACCTTAAGGCAGCTCACACCTGATACCCCCACATGTTGCAACAGCCTAGGTTATTTATGGTGCATCCCCCAGGCTCAATAATACAGGGTCATATACCACTGTTACATACACTGGCCTCTGGAGTGCATAAGGGCACACATGTATTGTGTAGGTGAAGCCCATACATATATGGCCCCAGCCCCACTGTATGTGTGGGGAATACAACAGCAGTGGACTGATGGCAGGAATGGCAGCATGATGTACGCACAGCCCATCTGTATATGTGTAGACATATATTGCTCTGTATGTGTATATATCTGGGCTTTTATATGTCTATATATATATATATATATATATATATATATATATATATATATATATATATATATTTATATATGTCTATATATATATATATATATATATATATATATATATATATATATATATATATATATATATATATATATATATATATGCACATATACATATCCATCTATATATGTCGATATGCATATCTGCATATAGCTATTTAGATATCTGGATAATTATATATACATATATTTTCACCATATGTCCTGAACATGGAGTGTAGCCTGATCCTCAGCACCTATAGTCCCAACTCCATAGTGCATGGGGATGTCAGGTGTAAATAGCAGGTACATCTGTAAACTATTGCTACTGTAATAGGATTGTCTTCACAGACATGGTGTGTGTGGGAGGTCACATCTGCTTTTAAAATGTGCACCACTAGCTACTAACAGACATCATAGTACAGTACCGCTGCTACAGCATAATGCTCCTGTGGACTACAGCAGAGATATTGGCTAATATATGTGGACATTCTGACACACTCTGGACAGTCCAGAGGTGTACACATAACCCCTTAGTGCAAGACATGTGGATCAAGCCTGACAATGTGGATGTTAACAGTTATGTAGATGGGTATAACACATAATGACTGGTATACATTTGCCCCCATAGGTTATGCATTCACACACCCCTGTCTGTCCTGAAACATAATAATTACTGGGACAGATGTGCCATGGCTACATACTACCCACTAGATATTGACATACATCTGTACAGCATCCCACTGCTCTGTATGACATACATGACTGTTAAGGGAGGACCGGCAGCAGTACATCTGACAAGTATCTGGACATGACATTTCACTGGGTATGTACACTAAGCTGCTAGGCATGTAACAAAGCACTGTGCAGGCTACAAGCAGACTGGCTCAAAACTGGCCTACATTTCCTATTGCAGAATGCACATGTACCTGCATTTATAGCAGGCTCTACAGACATGTCACAGCACAGAGTACAATACATCAGTGTGAAAATGTATAACCACAGCCAATTTGAACACAGCCATAGCCACGTATGGTACACTAGCATTATATTACAGTATATGGACTATGTGTTCAACACCATTCTCATATGTGCCACTCACACACTAACCCTACATATACTGGGCCACTACACAGTGTGGTCCGATGCCTGTCTGTGGTATGGGGCATGTGTATGTATGGCCCTACAAATGTAAGCCGGGTAACATACAGTGGAGCAGCATGTAACATCAGAGTGAATGGGACCAAGAACAATGACATCTACCGCAGTCTGTACACAGGCCAATGTACATAGGTTCATAGGTTCATAGGTTCATAGGTTCATACTAGGCTATCTGCCCAAGGGCATTTATAAGCCTAGCCCATAGTTATGTGGCTTTCGCCACCCCTTTAGTTTGAATAAAACTATGCCTATTATTTTGCTGTGCCTCTGTCAAGCAGTGACACTGAAGTAATCCCTGGGGTATATCTGCGATCTCCCATGTGTTATCAATACACATACTGTTGACTCACCTTAAGTTCACAGACCTCAGTACTGTACACACAACCACAGAATGTCCAGGTGATGTCATCAGATATAACCCCTACTATACATAACTTGTGTAGCAGTCTGATATCTCACTGGCTTGTTATCTGTGATGCTGTCACTAATTATGGTGTACAGCACATATGCACCTCTTACTGCATGACATATGTACAAAGGTTGACAGAGTTGTGGCTGGAGGCATATACACAGGGCCAATATTGACATGTTGCTGTGATAACTTCATACATTTACTGTTGTAACAAGTTTTGTTGCAACATATGTCCTATAAGGGACATGAAGTCAGCAACTCTCACGGCTGTCAGCATCTACAGACTGCAATCCTCACACTACCTTCTGCAGTCCACAGATAGTTGATCTGTGGGTAACAGATGAAACAAAAGGCACCACATACTGCCCAGTCTGCAGATGACCCTACAGATGGGGTTCCCTCATAAACATAGCACTGACATGGCAGTTATTAAAAAGTGTAGGACAACCATATCCACACACACCCTGTTAAACCAACATTACTCATAGGTTCATAGGTAGGTACTAGGCTATCTGCAGAAGGCATTTATAAGCCTAGCCAGAATGTGTTGACTTTCGCCGTCCCCTTAGAATTGTTCCCTGTGCCTCTGTCTAGCAGAGCCACTAACGTGATCCCCAGGGTAAACTTTCTGTTTCCCATCCACTCGTCAAGGTTTCTCTTGAAGCGTGTTAGTGAGGAGCTCTGCCTAATGTAGATTGGAATCTTGTTCCAAGGCATGGGAAGTCTCTGGGACAGGAATCTATCCCTCCAGCATGTCCTATTTATTGTTGTGGTGAGGTTTAGATCCCTAGAGCATGTGGCTCGAAGGGATATGGATTTCTTTAGGTACCTAGGTTCATAGGTTGGTACTAGGCTATCGGCCCTAAGGCCTATACAAGCCTAGGCATAACAATTCCCTGGATATTTCTTCCCACAATATTTACTTCTCTGGACCCCTGTCTAGCAGGGCGACTAACATGATCCCCAGGGTGAATTTCCTATCTCCCATCCAATCATCAAGGTTCGTTTTGAAGAGGGCCAAGGAGGTGCTCTGCTTGACATGTATGGGCAGTCTATTCTAGAGTATGGGGAGTCTCTGGGTGAGGAACCTATCCCTCCAGCATGTTTTTTTCATTGTGATGACAAGGTTTAGATCCCTGGAGCATGTGGCTCTGAGGGATTGGGATTTCTTTAAGTGGAGCATGTCCAACAGCTCAGGGTTTGATATGGCCTTGTATGTTAAGCAGAGATCGCCTCTGAGTATGCCACAGAGTATAGCTGGAGTTTTTTTAGATGGTCAGCATATGGCATCTGCTTTAGGCCTGTGATTATTTTAGTGAGGTATTTCTGTGGCCTTTCCTGCTGTTGCAGATGTCTTGTGAGGTACATATAAATGGGGAATTATACTCTATAATGGGTCTAATGAGGGATGAGTACAGTGGGACAATGACCTCCTTTTTTCTGGATGAAAAGCTCTTAGTGATGAGGTGTGCCACATAGAAGGATTTCCTGACTGTTGTGGTGATGTGGTTATCGAAAATGAGACCACTGTCCACTTGTGTCCCTAAGTCTCTCATCACACTTTCGATGTTTAGTGTACTGCCACCTATGTGGTAATTCATGGGTACATGTTTTTTTCCAAAGTAGATAACTATACTTTTCTTGGCATTAAGCTAGAGCCCATGGCTCCGGCACCAGACATCTGTTTCTGTAAGGCCCTTTTGTAGAATATCCACATCATTTGTGGATTCAATAATGGCTCCCAGTTTGCAGTCATTTGCAAACTTTGTTAGCCAGAGTCCCTTAGTGTCAGCCTGTACTTCAGAGAAGTAGATGCCAAACAAGAGTGGTCCCAGGACTGAACCCTGAGGTACTCCACCTGTCACTTGGCTGGAGCTGGATTTGGAGTCAATTACTTTTACAGTCTGGGTTCTGTCAGTAAGCTAGTTGGCAACCCATTAAGTGATGTAGGGATTTATATCCAGCTTAGTAAGTTTATCTATGACTCCAGAGTGGGGGATGGTGTCGAAGGCCTTGGCGAGGTCCAGATAGGCTGTGTGGACTGCCTTACCCTTGTCCACAGCTCTGGAGACTGATTCAAAGAAGTCAATCAGATTCAGGAGACGACTGGCCCTTCACAAACTGAAACTGTGTGGTGTCCAGTGTTTGAAGGTTGCCAATGTCAAGTTCCATGATAATGCGTTCCATGCCCTTGCAGATCAGGCTTGTCAGACTGATGCGATGGTAGTTCCCAGGATCCAAGGTGGATCCCCCCTTGTGGAGTGGGATAACTGTAGCTGTGCACCACTCAGTGGGCATGAAGCCTGAAGTGAGGCTATGATTAAACATGACACTTAGGTGAGGTGCTAGTTCATTTTGTAGTTCATGTAGTATACAGCCTGGTATGTCATCTGGTCCCATGGATGCTGTATTCTTAGCTTTGGAGAGTGTGGTTTCTACCTGTGTGGTCATGATTACCAGAATTTGGCAATCTTTTGGTATTGAGATGGGCCCTTTAGGGGGTGAGAGGGGGGGTGAAGTTGGCACTAAACTGATCTGCCAGGATATTGGCAATATACTTTGGATCAGTATATTTAATGCCATTCTGCTGTAGCTCAGAACAGATCTGAGCATTGCCATTTAGATTCTTGATATAACTATAGAATGCCTTGTGGTTGTCTTTGGAATCTTTGGCAATTTTATTTTCGTAACTAGCTTTTGAGGATTTTATGAGGGATCTCAGCTTCTTACTGAGGCTGGTGAGGGAGTTTTTTCCATCCTGGGATTTTCCTCTTTTCTGCAACAGTTTCTTCCTTCTGTTGTATAGTTTGTTTGTAGCAGGGGACCACCAGATTGGCTTCCTTTTATTGGAGAAGAGCATCTTGGTTCTATTTGGGATGGCATGATTCATGCACGAGTGGATGTGCTCGTACAGTGCCTTAGAGTAGGATTCTGCAGTCGAACTTTCAGATCCCGTCTGCATGGGTGTCATGACGTTTGTCACTTCTGACTTCAGTAGCATGAAGTTGGCTTTGGAGAAGTTTTTTAAGACGGTTTCCTTACTGGGGGATGGGGGTGGGATGTGGATGTCAAGGTTAATTTGTTTATGATCAGACCTGACCAACGAGGGGGTGACCACTGGTGTGGAGCATCTATCTCCCATGTTGGTAATGACCAGGTTTAGGATATTGGAGCCCCTGGTGGGACAATGGATTAGTTGATCCAGGGCGTTGGAATTTATGAATTCCAAGAACTGTTGGGAAAAGGAGTTGGTACCCAAGTAGTTTTCCCAGTTAATGGCAGGGTAGTTGAAATCACCCAGTATTAGGGTGTTTGGTTGTATCTTAATATTTTCCAGTATGTTTAGAAAGGTGTAGTGAGAATCTTGGGGCATGGTGGGGGATCTGTAGCAAGCTATAATTTGGATTGCAGTCTTACCTAGTGCTAGTTGCACCTGGAGAATTTCAGATGCATTGTGTTGGACAACTAGCCTGGAGGTGTGAATATCCTTGGTGAAAATGAACACTCCTCCACCTTTACTGTTTCGGTCTTGGTTTTGTGGCCAAAAAGTGTGGTAAGAGTTGTAGCCTGGTATTGCAGGGGTGCTCTCTGGAGCCTTGAACCAGGTCACACTTACTGCACAAATATCGATGTTCTCCATTTTTAGGAGTGCCTCAAGAGAGTGAATTTTGAGGTTTAGACTTCTAGCATTGAGTAGCATTACCTTCAGATTTTGCATGCTTGTATCTGTTACAGTGGTGGTTTTATCCTTTGAACCTTGCCTAAAAAAGGCACTATGGGGGGCAAGAGCTTTAGCCAGTAACCTGAATCCCAGGGGTGACAGGGGCAGACCATCTCTGGCAAAGCATCGTGGTTTGTCGATCATGTCTTCCCAGGCAGACAAATACTGGATCCCCTTTGAATGACGCCAGAAGCTTAGCCAATTGTTGAAGTCAATAATTTTGTCCTTATACTGTGATATCATTGTGGGTGAAGGCAGGATGCTAGTCTGGGCTAGAGTCATACCTGCCTGGGCCACATGATCCTAAAGCTCTTCCATGTCTCTTTTCATGTAGCCCAGGGAGGTACGTCTCAAGTCATTCACTCCAGCATGGACAATGACAGACTCATATTTGTACTTGTTGTGAAGTGATTTGAGTGCATGCGTTATGTAGTGGATCCTGGCACCCAACAGCAGCTGACTGTAATTTTCTCCTTGTTCAGCCTGGTGAGTGGAACATCAGGTCCCTATTGCTTGGGCAGGTTAATGTTAAGGACCTTTGCATATGTGGGTTTAGTGTTGCTATGTGTGGGGGTTGATGGTGTGGGTTTTGAAGGGCTATGAGTTGCTTGAGGTGTAGTGCAGGTTGATTCCAGTTTGGCTATGCAAGTGCATCTCTTGCAGGTTGTAGTGTTGGGTGGTAGGAAAAGAGGATTGTCTGTGTACATGAGGCAGTTGCCGCTTTGCCCCAGTATGCCCAGATTCCCCAGGTGGACAGGAGAAATCACCAGAAGCTGACCCTTTGACATGCCTGTTTAGGTGCTTATTTTGTAAAGTATAAGAACTGTTTTCCATTACCTTTGCAAGGTACTTTGCAATGATAGGCTGTTTAGTACCTATGATTAATTTTTCCTTATTGACAAGGAGATTTGAGTGCTTGTATCAATTTCAGGCTTCCTACTGCTTTCTAGCAGGTTCTAGAGCAAGTGCTAGTCACAGGGGTTCAGATTTTAGTGCTACTACTGAGAAACCAGATAGTTCTAAGGGAAACTTCGAAGAGCAGACTTTCTGGCACCTGGAATAGTTTAACTGTAGCTTCACAGTGCTGCACGATGCAAATAATGTGCAAACACACTCGTTTTTAAGCCAGAAAGTTGAAAGGGATAGAAATCAGCCCAAAAAGGCTAATAAAATTACAATTTCAGAGCTGGAAACCACTCCTCTAGCATTAGATAGGCAGTGCAATGCTCACCACTCCCGCTGGTAAGCAGTAGGACTTCCCTCTACCACAGCAAGGTCTGGATAGCTCTGAACAAAGAAAATAAAGTCCGAAGACAAGCAAAGACTGGGATATGGACTGTCTAGGAAAGGTGGGAAATGAGCAAACAAGATAGTATATATATTTTTTTTTTGCAGTATAGCAGCACTTACAGTCTGTAGTCAGGTCAGGCACATCCCCTTCCTGTGTGTTGTCCTGTTTCCACAGTGTATGTTGTTATAGGTAAATCCCCAATCCATCTGAGATGCTGTTTGCCAAACAACAGAACGAGTTCCTGTAACAGTGAATGAAAAGGCCCAACACCAACATGATGTTCCTAGATATTGGAGTGTGTTTCCCTGCAATTGGCAATGGGAATGTTACCACAGCTGTTCCACATGCAATCAGCTAGAGGAGGGCTGCAATTCATGGAGTGGCCATCAGCTGATCATGAGCATCAATTAAAATACACATGCTGCTGCCTAAGCAAAGCAGGTGTAGGTCTCCACATCCGCCAGAGAGGGAGTGATAGTGGCAGACAGAGGCAAAGTAAAGACAGGGAGGGTTGGGAGAGTAAAACATAAGCATGTCTGTGTCATACACCTGCCAGCACAGGGTATCAAACCCCTGACGACTATGTCATGTGATCAAATATTTCTATGCAGTTATCAGATGCACCACATAGGTTACATGTTGAGGAGCCCTCAAAACGTATATGTGATGGTGAGTGATATCTGCAACAGGGATATGGTAGCTATATGGTAGGTGTAGTACATGTGCCTGTCCACATGAACAGGTGCCAGTATCAACACAGCCACACTCTCACAGAGGCACACACACATTGACACACATGGCAGGGCCAGGAATACAACTCATCACTAGTGAGATTGCCACAACACATTACTGTGCAGGTATCACATGCACCACAGGGGTCATACTGAGATTATATGGGCAAATGGTATATGGAGGTATCTGACATTGGTCAGCATGCTTCAATATGCTAATGGGGGCTGTAGTGAGTGTGAATGTGATCATACACATCATACAACACACACACACACACACACACACACACACACACACACACACACACACACACACACACACACACACACACACACACACACACACACACACACACACACACACACACACACACACACACACACACACACACACACATACAGGGTGCTAGTACTGACATTCCTGGGTGCATTGCTTCATGGGTGTGTAGTGATCGACTGTGCCAGGCAGCTATACAAGGCTAGGTGATGGGTATACCTTGGCATCAGCCACATGACAATGGTCTGCATTGTGGCTCAGGGGTGTAGTTTCTGGATTTGCCCACACAGGTGGGTATTGTATTCACCATCCAGTCACCTGGGTGACTATTGTGTGTGGCCATTGCTGTGCATTGCTTGCCATGTATGTGTACCTTAGTCCATGACATGGACAGTGTCTGGGATGTGCACACCTCTCACATGCATGTACAGTGACATGTGGAACTGTACCTGGGGTGTCTGGCCCATGTTGTGTACACAGATTATCATCAGATGTGCCAGTTCTGGCCTCATGTAGTGGAAACTGGTAATGGACAGCAGGTTGACCCTGCACCTACATTGATAGGATGATACCAGCATTCCCTGGTGTTGGTGGTATCTGTCTGTCCATACAGGGCATGGTATGCCCTTTGTTGGTCACATTTGATGGCACCACAGGTGTTGCAGGTGTCCAGTGGGGAACATGGGGCAGGTGCACTGTTGGCATGTATGTGCCTATTGGACAGATGGATAGGGTGCCATGCCCTCTGTAGCCCACTGCAATCACACCATGGTTACTATCAGTGGGTAATATGCAGGATACTGCCAACATAGCGTCTGTTGCCTAGGCAAGTGTGTGTATGTATGAGACATGGATTGAGAGTGTTCTCTGGGTAATACTAGGGTTGCTAACTTTGTTTGCCTGGTCTTGATGTCACATGTAGAGGTATGGATTTGCACCCCAGCCCCTCAGCTATTTCACATCTGTTATCCCTGTACAGGGGACATTGCGATATATACTAGGGCCACTATATAAAAAAATCTGTGAAACCTGCTCCACATTGAGCCCAGTTGTTACACATATACACACACACACACACACACACACACACACACACACACACACACACACACACACACACACACACATACACACACCTGTCATGTCTGGGATTAGAACTCCTACCTTATTAGTTTATTACACTACAGCACTATGCAGCTATAGGTCATGCCGCAGAGATTACTGGAGTATGCCTTCCGCAAAGGTGTACTTCACACTGAATGACATCAGCAAGATCGCCAAAATAGGGCATTTGAATTGTAGTAAGTGTGGCTAGGCTAAAATGCATTGCTCCCTACACAGACATTGAAACACACACAAAACATCCACAACCAACATAAGTGGGAATAGAACCCCTACTAAAATTCTATATCACACTACAGAATGACATTGCTATAGGCTGCACCACAGTGATTACTGGAGTACTCCTTTCCCAAAGGTGTAATTCACAATGAATGACATCAGCAAGATTGCCAAAGTAGGGCATTTGATGTGTAGTGAGTGTGGCTAGGCTAGATTGCATTACTCCCTACACAGACATTGAAACACATGCAAAACATCCACAACCGACATATGTAGGAATAGAATCCCTACCAGAGTTCCATATCACACTACAGCATGACGTTGTTATAGGATGCACCACAGTAATTACTGGAGTACTCCTTCCCCAAAGGTGTATTTCACAATGAATGACATCAGCAGGATTGCCAAATTAGGGCATTTGAAGTGTAGTGAGCCTGGCTAGGCTAAATTGCATTGCTCCCTACACAGACATTGAAACACACACAAAACATCCACAACCAACATGTGTGGGAATAGAACTCCTACCAAAGTTTTATACCACACTACAGCATGACGATGTTATATGATGCACCACAGTAATTACTGGAGTACTCCTTCCCCAAAGGTGTATTTCACAATGAATGACATCAGCAGGATTGACAAATTAGGGCATTTGAAGTGTAGTGAGTCTGGCTAGGCTAAATTGCATTGCTCCCTACACAGACATTGAACACACACAAAACATCCACAACCAACATGTGTGGGAATAGAACTCCTACCAGAGTTCTATACCACACTACAGCATGACACTGTTATAGAACACACTACAGGGATTACTGGAGTACTCCTTCACCAAAGGTGTATTTCACAATGAATGAAATCAGCAGGATTGCCAAAGTGGGGCATTTAAAGTGTAGTGAGTGTGGCTAGGTTAAATTGCATTGCTGCCTACACAGACATTGAAATACACACACAAAACATTCATAACCAACATGTGTGGGAATAGAACCCCTACCAGAGTTCAATATCACACTACAGCATGATGCTGTTATAGGACACACCATGGGGATTATTGGAGTATTCATTCCCCAAAGGTGTAATTCACAATGAATGACATCAACAGGACTGTCAAAGTAGGGCATTTGAAGTGTAGTGAGTGCGGCTAGGCTAAATTGTATTGCTCCCTACACAGACATTGAAACACACACAAAACATCCACAACCGACATGTGTGGGAATAGAACCCCTATCAGAGTTCTATATCACACTACAGCATGATGCTGTTATAGGATGCACCACAGGGATTACTGGAGTACTCCTTCCCCAAAGTTGTAATTCACAATGAATGATATCACCTGGATTGTCAAAGTAGGGCATTTGAAGTGTAGCGAGTGTGGCTAGGCTAAAATGCATTGCTCCCTACATAGACACACAATTGTCATGTCCGGAATTAGAACTCCTACCTAACTAGCTCATCACACTACAGCAGTACACAGTTATAGGATGTGCCACAGAGATTACTGGGCTACACCTCTCCAAAAGGTGTATTTCACAGTGTATGACATCAGCAGCCTTAACAAAGTAGGGCAATTTCATTGTAGTGAGTGTGACTAGCCTAAACAGCATTGCTCTCTACACAGACAGTTACACACACACATACTGTTGCCATGTCTGGGATTAAAACTCCTGCCTAACTAGTTTATCACACTACAGCAGTATGCAGTTATAGAATGTGCCACAGTGATTGCTGGGCTACAGTTTTCTGAAAGGTTTATTTCACAGTGTATGACATCAGCAGCCTTGACAAAGTAGAGCATTTGAGTTGTAATGAGTGTGACTAGCCTAAAAGCATTGCTCTCTACACAGATGGTGACACACACACACATACACACTCTCTCACACACCCCCACACACACACAGGTATACACACACACACACACACACACACACACACACACACACACACACACACACACACACACACACACACACACACACACACACACACACTTGCCATGTCTGGGATTAGGACTCCTACCTAATTAGTTTATTACACTACAGCAGTACACAGTTATAGGACATGCCATGGAGATTACTGGACTACAATTTTCCGAAAGGTGTATTTCACAGTGTATGACATCAGCAGCCTAGACAAAGTAGGGCATTTGCATAATAATGAATGTGACTAGCCTAAAAAGCATTGCTCTCTACACAGACAGACACACACACACACGCACACACGCACACACGTGCACACACACACACACACACACACACACACACACACACACACACACACACACACACACACACACACACACACACACACACACACACACACACACACACACACACACACACACACACACACACACACACACACACACACACACACACACACACTTGCCATGTATGGGATTAGAACTCCGACCTAACTAGTTTATCACACTACAGCAGTACGCAGTCATAGGAAGCACCATGGAGATTACTGGCCTACACCTTTCATAACGGTATATTCCAAAGTGGATGATCTCAGCAGACTTGTCATAGTATGGCTATGGGGAGGGCAATGAGTGTGCATGGGTTATAACCCATTCATCTATAGGTTGACACACCACATTTAGGCACATGCAGGGTTATATTCCACAGGTACGTGTATAGAGCTGTTAGATGACATCTCCCTTGTATAGTCATGTTGTACAGCTAGCACTTGCACCACATAGTCCATAATGCTGACAGATACCAGTAGCTAAGGTCTACAGTGAGTGACATCCGAACCTCCTGTGGTTGTAGCCATTTGGCTGTGTGCTGGGTGGGATAGGCCTCATAATGGATGGCCCCTTGTGACAGTGACTCTCTTCCACATATCTGTGTATGTCTACTTTTGGCTTATTACAGTGTGTTGTCCTTGGGTATATGCCTGTATTCCTATCCAGTGTGTGTGTGTGTGTGTGTGTGTGTGTATGTGTGTGTGTGTGTGTGCAAAGCATGAGTGCTACATACTGAGTGTCTGCACTAACATCTGCAACTGCCAGATATGTCTGGTCCACTGTTGTTTGCAGGCATGGCTTTCATTTGTTTACATGTGTGAGCATGCCCAGTATGCTCTTCTGTAGTGAATGTGTGGATTGATTCCAGGTAGTTTGTACCACAGTGCTGGCCTTTGTGTTGTACACCTACAGGTAGCAAACTGTTTCTGCAGAGTATCTGTCAATCATTTGGCAATATGGGGACAAACTGTGCAGGGGATAGTGTGTACTGTAGGTGACTGTGTCTGAGCTGCTTCAACTGCATGGTACTGATATTAGCAGAGATATTCAGATACGTGTACTGTTCTATACAGTGACGTTTTCTGTCCTCATGTACTGTCAGATGGACATTCTTGCTCACAGTCATGACTTGGGGGATAAGGGTGACTGCAGCTGTGTCTGGTATTGTGGGCAGATACCTACATATTCATGGCAAGTTATGCCGTTCTGGAGGGTGAGCTGTAGACACTTGGTGCTGGGTTTGCGTATCCAGTTTAGCACCTTCGTACAGTGCTGGCAGATGATCCCATACTTGTCTGCCCATCAACATGGCAGTATGGCCTTATCTTGATGTTGCAATGCCTCACAGCTGTACAGATTTGCACAGGTTAGCCAGAGGCAGGGGCCATGAGTCAGGACATTTACCTTACTGTGGTGTACGGGCAGGTGTGTAGTCACCCATTTATGTGTTTGCAGCCAGGGATAGTGTGTTCACACAGCTTGGTGTCAGACCCTGCACATTCCATGCTGCCCATGCTCCCATACCACCCTCTGTTATTCTAACCCCTTCCATACATTATGCATACATTATCTGATACTTTCCCTAAGGGTATCACCACATCACAGGTGTGTGTTAGTGTTGGTCCGCAGTTCATGCAGTGGGACATGCTGGACATGTTACTGTGGTTTGTCCACATGGCCTTGCAAATGGATTATGTGGAGTGTGTTATGTTGTTTTTTAGGTGTCCATGACATAACATGCATTGGCAGTACTTGTGAGACACAGGCCTTTGGAAGGCGCCTGTGGTGCATTAGGTGTTGGTGCAGGCCAGATGTGGCAGATTGTTGCATTCAGTCAATCCTACAGTCCCAGACCACAATACAGTATATTCCCCTGGGGTGACAGGGTAGGTGTCATAGTTGTTCATGCCAATACCTTCTATCAGTCTTGACCAGGTGGTGTGGATGCTGGCAGGGTGCTACCTACAGCTAGGGGGACACCTGCATGGGACACCTGCACTGCATGCTGCAGTCCTCCACTATTGCCATATACAGGTGGGGTCTTACTGTACCCATTCCCCACAGCAGGGAAATTGCCAGAGAGGTGCCTGTCAGTGGTGGTTGCGTGGCTGGGTGCATGTGTGCTATGGCCACTACTTGCATCTGACACACAGATATGCATGGGACATTACAGTTATGCTGGCATGTGCAGGTTCATCAGCTGTTTCCCAATACATCAGTCCTACCTCCTTTGTGATCTGCAGGTGTTCAGGCAGACATCACCAGTATCCCCTACTACAGGTCCAGTTACTGTGATGCTTACCAATATGTAAAAATACAAGGGTGTCTCCATTTCACATTGACACAATATATACTGTATATCTAGGGTACTTTCCCCTGAGTACTGCTTGTATATCTAGCCCAACAGCCATGCCCTCTCAGTCTTTCAGATGGTGACACATATTACCACCACACATTTACAATGGCTTACTGCTAGCATGTGTTATACTGGTGGGGATCGTCTTTGGCACTGCAGTCATGAGGGCTTGTCCCTGTTATCAGCAGAAGTGGCCAATGAAGTCTTACCTCAACATGCATACATACTGACCACTCTCACACATTATGAAACACACACTATCCTAGCACACACAGACATGCATATTGTGCAAATGCTACAACCTATCATGCTACCTTGGCCACCTCTGGGTATCTGTGCTACACTCGTATTAAACCTACTCATACATGTTACTACATTTCTACACAGGATCGGGGGGCACACCTGAGTGTCACTACATTTCTACACTGGATTGGGGGAAGGGACAGACCTGTCTGTTTCCACATGTCTGCATAGGCGTGGGGGGGCACACCTGACTGTTACTACATTTCTACATAGGATTGTGGGAGGACACACCTGACTGTTTCTACATTTCTACACCAGATGGGGAGGCACACTTGACTGTTAGTACATTTCTACGCTGGATTGGGGGTAGAGGCACACCTGACTGTTTCTACATGTCTATATGAGAGTGGGGGGGCACACCTGAATGTTACTACATTTCTATGCTGGATTGGGGGTAGGGCACACCTGGCTGCTTCTACATGTCTACACGGGAGTAGGGGGGCACACATGGCTGTTACTACATTTCAACATAGGGTTGTGGGGGTACACACCCCTGACTGTTTTTACATTTCTACACAGGATTGGGGGGCACACCTGACTGTCACTACATTTCTACACAGGATTGGGGGGGGTCACACCTGAGGGTCACTACAGTTCTACACTGGATTGGGGGAAGGGTCAGACCTGTCTGATTCCACGTGTCAACATAGGAGTGAGGGGGCACACCTGACTGTTACTACATTTCTACATAGGATCGTGGGGGGACACACCTGACTGTTTCTACATTTTTACACTGGATCGGGGGGGGGGGCACACCTGACTGTTACTACATTTCTACTCTGGACTGGGAGTAGGGGCACTCCTGACTATTTCTGCATGTCTACATGGGAGTGGGGTTCACACCTGACTTGTTAACTACATTTCTACATAGGGTTGTGGGGGGACACACCTGACTGTTTTTACATTTCTACACATGCTTGGGGGGGGGGCACAACTGACAGTTTCTACATGTCTACATGGGAGTAGGGGGCACACCTGACTGTTACTACATTTCTACATAGGGTTGTGGGGGGTCACACCTGACTGTTTTTACATTTCTACACATGATTGGGGGGCACACCTGACTGTTACTACATTTCTACACAGGATGTGGGGGGGGGGCAGCTGACTGTTTCTACATTTCTACACATGATTGGGGGCACACCTTACTGCTTCTACATGTCTACATAGGATGGGGGCACAGCTAGCACTTGCACACATTTGCTATGACTGTACTGGTATGTCAGGTACACCATTTCATTCTGTATTCTAACTTATCATACTGACTAGAGGCATATTAGTGTATTACAGATCTTAGCTTTGGTTGCCCTACATATTAGTGTCTGACTTCCTACCATTCAGAACTAACATCCCACTGCCTGACCTGCTGTAGTCTGTCTGTGTAGGCCTGGTGGGGGAGTTACCCATAGCCATCATTCAGAGGCCATAGCACAAACTCTGTTTGGGTTTGTCTACACCTGTCCTGCTGACTGAGACTGTTGATGGGTATGTGAGCCTCCCTGACTGGCATGTGTGAGTCATATGGACACACATGTCACCCAGCACATTTCCTGCAGTGGGTTTTGTCACCCTGTGTAGTACTGGCTACTATGGTTACTCCAGTATGTGTTACAGATATCATGGTGCCACTATGGGTGTCTACTATCTGCTTCCATAACATTTAGCCACCCAGTTTCCTTGCATGCTCACATTCATACCACAGATACAGGTAACATCACATTCTACTCCATTTGGCAATTGGTAGGTTGATTGATCTACCTTGTGGGTGTGCCAGGATTGAGGATGGTGCTGGAGGGCTGCCTATGTCGGATGCACATAGTACACTTCCTATACATGGTTGAGCACAGGTACTGTCATGTTTGGCATACCTTTTACTGTATGTGTGAGTCAGAGAGAGGTGTTATTCCCTGGATCCCTACTGTGTTAGTGTATGTGCTATGCATTGCCTCTTTGCCAAGGCCAGGGCATACTGGGCATGCCTCAATCTGCCTACTGGGGCAGGCTCAAGTTGTTCCTCCTCTGAGTCACTCTATGCCTGTGCAGACCTTGGCATTGGTGAGGAGCTGTGTGGTCCTGTCCCCTGCTGTTCCTGCTGCAGCTGTTTCTGCAGGATCATATTGTGTAGCATGGCACATACCTTAACAATCTGAGCACTTGTAGCTGGTGAGTACTGCAAGGCTCCACCAGATGTGCCCAGACACCAGAACTGTGACTTGAGCATCCCAAACACACACTCTATTATATGTCTGGTCTGTGCGTGTGCCTCATTATGGCATTCTTGTTCAGGTGTGTGTGCATTTCTGATGGGTGTCCTCAGCCTTGACTCCAGTGTGTAACCAGCATCCCCAACTAGGTGACCGCAGGGGATGTCCCCATTGGCAAATCTCTGCTACAGCTGTGTCAGATGCCAGATGTGGGAATCATGATAGCTTTCAGGGCAGCCAGCAAACACATTCATTATAATGCCCTGGGCATCACACACGACCTGGCAATTGATTGGGAGGAGGCCCCTGCAGTTGATGTAAGTCCTACCCTGATCACTGGGTTGTGCTTTGATGCATATGTGTGTGCAGTCTATAGCACCTACTACCTTAGGGTATTCTGCTATTTGGTGGAAGAGATGCATATTGCTAGCCAACACCTCATGGGTGTTGAGGAAATATACGTGTTCACTGGCATGTGCTGACATGGCATCCTGGTGGAATACTCTGGATGCTGATGCCTGCGAGATCCCCATGATATCCCCAGTTGAGCTTTGGGAGGTACCCATGACTAGTATTTCTAGGCCTACACATACCTTGGTATCCACTGGAATGGGTTCCCCTCGGTCAATTCGGTGTGTCAGGTGTGGCCGGCACAGCTCGACAATTTGCTGTAGGAGGTCCATGTCTGCCCTATAGTGCTCCACTATCTCCAGCTCATTGTACCCCTGGTAGGTTACCCTGGGTCTGTACACTCTTCTCCGTCTCCTCACTGTGGGTTGATCAACAGCATTCACATCTTCAATACCCTCAGCCTCATACACATGTTGTTCTATGTTGCCTGCTGCAGCCCCTATCATTTTGTAGTTTTGTTTGTTGAAAGTTCCCTGCTTGTATACACCGGTGGTGTAGAATATGGGAAAAACCAGAGGTGAAGGTGTTTGCATAGTTAATAGATGTGTTCTGGGTTGGGCTGGTCTGCTGCCTGTGTAATTGCCTGATTCTGATAAATTTCACCTGCCAGCTTTGCTAGCTCTCCTTGATTACCTTCCTACTGTTGTTTTCCCTTCCCATTGCCTTCCTTTTTAAGCCCGGAGGTACGCTGCACAAACAGAGTGCTCAACTGTGCATAGAGCTGCTATTTCCTGGTTTAACTTTTTTTTCCTTTAAAATCAGATGCGTGACACGCACACCTGCTTAGGCAATGTAAAGAGTACTAGGCAGACTCAGACACACCCCCTTGCTTAGCTGGGCTTAGCTAGGAGCAAACCTGAGCCACAGGGGTCCAATCTAATTACAGTATGCCTGACACACCCCCCCCATGATGTCAGCTAACTTCTAGGCTTGCACCAAGGTATTCCTACTCTTACACTGTTGGGACCTGACTAGCATGCTGGGGAAAATTGGGATTCACTATAATTTCCCTCATTTGCATAGGATTGCCTGCTAATGCATAGTTACATGTCTCACACTGTGCTTCCACCCTTAGCAACCACTACTCACTGGCCATGTTGTCTTCTGCCTCCCATTGACTTTCATAGCAGAATAGTGATTTTAGTTAGAATGCTTATTTTAGTTTTTTTTTTTATTATTTTCCCCCCAATCCCGTTTGCACTCCGCTGCCCTACTCTTAAACAGCCGAGATCGGCTAAAAAAAAATAAAAGTTGATTTTTTTCATTTTTTAAGCTGTTTGCATTACCAGTGGCTTTATACTTGGCCATTGGTATGGTTCCTGACTGATATGCAGCCTTTATTTGGAGCTGTCACGGCTCCGTTTTGGATTTTGCAGAAATGTACTCGGTTACTAACCGAGTATATTTCTGCAGATTACACTAGTCCTGCACAGCCAGTTTTAAGCTTCCTGGATCATAATTTCACCTCATTTGCATGGATTTCTCCTGCAAATGGGTTGATTTGCATACAGGGGCTTAGTCCATGCAGGACTAGTGCAGGAGCGCTCGTGCACACCCCTGCAGGCTGTTCCTGGATCGCACGGCAGACGTATTGCCTGCTAGAGCTCCTGCACTAATCCTGCACGCCGTGCAAGGCATGCAGAACCCGGGGATTGTTTCTATACCCTTCTCAACCAAGTGACCGACCTTAAGCAAGCTCATAGACTTCTTTAATAACTATTACATTCTTATAAATGAGATATGCACTTATAATATTCCACTGTCATTGTACTTACTGTAGTTTTACTTTTGAAGGTTTAATAACATTATCCAGATTTCTACTGAATTCCTGAAGAGAACATCATTCATCTTAAGTTAAATTATATTCATCATAAAACTATTCTAATATTATTATTACTGAAAGTGACAAAATGCTTTTAGCAACAGGAATTAAATTGATAAGAATTAAATCAAAAGAATGTAAGTCCTTAATTGAAAAACAAAAAAAAACAGTCACACTCACAACTGAAGTCAGTTCCAAAGATATCAGACACGGTTTGAAAATTCAAGACATCATTCATTTTTGTCAAAAAAGTACTTTCAAATGCAACTCTGTTTCACATTTTAAACATCCAACTTGTAGTATGTAAAGACAATGTAGTGTTACAGAAAAAAATTTAAGACATTCAAACTAATTTATTGGGCTGGATTCAGGAAGGTCACCACTATGTGTACATCTGATGTACATCTTGCAGTTTCCATATAAAGTTCAGAGATACTCTACAACAGTGCTACACCACAAAGAGGTGCAGAACCACAGTAGACCGTCTTCACAGTTACTTACAATATGTATGCTAAAGAGGCATTCCAAAGGAGCAGCCTCTGCTAAGTATCCGTAACACCAGTTCTTGTTGCAGTTAAGAAATTGGTTCACACTAGGAGGGGCCATATTCTAATATAGAATAAGAGAACCCAAGAAAATTTAATAGATACTGGCTGCAGTTATATCCACAGCTGAGCATGACAATAGTAATGAAAGTGACTGCAGCAAGCAGAGGGGGACTGCAGTGCATTGCAATACTATCAAATATGCCAATGGAGCCAACATGTTGATGGACATTAAGTCACAGCATTTGGGGGAAACAGGAGGAAATGCTGTGGTTGAGAATAATGAAGTGGCCTGTAGTCTCCTGAAGCCACTATGTCTTCAGAGGATGTCACTCTACTGGCGGCTAAGATAGGCATTGTCTAGAAAAGCAATGTCTTAACATGAAAAGAGAGGAATTGTGATCATGTCATATTTACCTACTGTACCATCTCAGTTCAAAGCAAGTTATGTTAAGGCATATGGTGATCTCACCAACACTATATAAGGAGGGAGATGCTGCCATTTCATAACATGGCCTGCACAGGAATTGCGTACGTGCACACTCACATGAACACGCACACGCACGCACACAGACAATAAATTTGTTGAAGTTTTTCTATGTTTTTATTCCATTCACACATTTTATCAGGATAAGTATTACTAGTGAATGTGTTTCCTGTGATACTGTTATTTACAAACACCTTAATTATGTTTACATGTTTATATGTATACACCTGATTTTTTTTATTCTTTTTTATCTTAAGGGGCTACATGTTTTCTAGCTATCAAGTGTCCTAATGTGCAGTAACCCAGTCCTTATGAATACCCAAGGCCCCATACCATCAAATGCTTCTGAACTGCAGATCAGTAACAGAACATTAACCCTAACCTGAAGACTCCCATGAGGTCTGTGTTCCTAAACATATCATTCCCATTTCTAACCCTAATGTTCCAAATCATGCACTAAACCTAAAACTTCCTTCCCCTCTCCCTACACCTAAAGTTCTTGATCACTGCTTATGCTTAAAAACTCCACTCCCACTTCCTATCCCTTAATTTTCCTCTGACTCCTTAAACTACAAACTCTCTTCCTGCTCCTTAAACCTACAGCTCCTCACTGCTCCCTGATCCTAAACTCCCCTCTGCTACCTAAACCTAAAACTCCACCCTCCCAAAACCAAAATCCTCCTTACAGTTGCTGCCTGAAACTTTAATCTGCATTCCTACTCCCCTTCTCACAGCTGCTGCACTAACATTGCCTCTTGTCAGCTATTGTGTTTGGATGTGGTGTAGGAGATCTCTCCCCACGGCTACCACAGCACACCAGCCCATGTAGGTAAGTTTGAGCTTGAGTGGTCAACAGTCTGAGCTACATGACATCTGTGTCCCTGGCAGTGTGATAGTGGCATTCAACCACCTAGGACATGAGCACTTATAGCAGACTCATGCGCTAAGTCATGCCTAGAAATAAATGGATCATAACAGCATGATGTATACTTAGTCCTCAAAAGCACATGCATCAGCATACAAATAAATACGTTTTTAATGGTCGAAATGGAATGAAAAAGAACACTAGCATGAGGTGGCATTACTATTTACATTTCAAGGTATCTATATTTTATAACTCTAGGAAAGTACCACATATAATAGTGAAACATTAATTGTAACCCCGCTCATAATTTCAGTGAAAGCTTCATGCATTATTTATTTTTGTCTGTATATTACATTTGCAAGCTGTGAAACAAATATTACAGTACTTTATTTTTATGTTTTGACCAACAGCATACAGTTTCAATACCATATTTTTTCTTTTAATGCATGTTAGATATTCCCTCCATAAACAAAAAAATATATATATATATCACAGTATCTGTATTGTGGCAATGTGGCAGCAAATGTTTTATTTTCATTAAACTTGTGTTAACTTTGTGTCATGTGATGCAATACAGACAACAAAAGAATATTTTGAAAGTATTTCTGTTACGCTGGTTCTAAGATCACAAGAGAAAACCTGTATAATTTGATTCTAGCCACATGACTAATTCTGTCTATTTTTGAGAAATTAAATTATTGATTTGAGCCTCACTAGAGTATTCCTTTGGTATTTTATAAAGTTCTGAAGTTCTGATCATTAAATTAAATTTTCATACACTGCTTGCTTAACATGAAAGTAAGCAGTAATACTAGATAATGCAGTAGATGGGATAAGTGAATAATTGTACTTGGCTATTTTATTAAATATTATTAGTTAGTATCCACAAATTCTAAAGCTGCCCGTTTGTTATTTGTGCACCATTACCATGGCTGAGTGAGGGTGTTGCATCTTTACCTGCCTAATGTAGTTTTGGAGGAAAGGCTGTGAGCTCTTCATCCTCTAAAAACAGCATCTTACAGGTTACTATTGACTAGAGTTAAATGAAATGCCAAAGCAGCTATGCCATATTGTTAAAGTGAGACATGCCATCTACATCCATGAGCTGCAACCATTGTACATGATGTTTAGAAAAGACATACATTTTTCAAACCCTGTGATGATACACAGCTCCAGTCCTTCATTTTCTGCTGCAGAGGTTTCATTAAGTAGACATCCATGTTTTGTTTATGAATACATGAGAACATCCCATCTTGCCTGTGTTCTGAGCCATTTGCTCTTGCTTTCATAGCACACGTATTGTTCAAAATAATTAATCCTTGCCTATCTCCACTGACTGTCAGTGCAGTCATTGGTAAATAATGGGGCTGCATTTCCCATGTATTACTTTGTTTCACTAACAGCAGTGCTGTGCTTTCCTTAGTCCCATTGACTATCCACCCAATAACCTGAAATGTTTGAAAACATTGCTATAAAGGAGTACCACTTCCATCTTTATTAGCACTTCTAAAATGTGAAACAAGATAACATGCGTATTTTAATTCATTTTGTCAACCTGGTAAGTGCACTGGAAGGCAGACCCTTTTCAGCCATGATGTGGGCAGAGTAGTGTGTTAAATAAATAACACAAGCTACATAGGAGAAGTATAAGACATATGAAAGCAAATGTACAGCCTATACTAACAGTTAGAACATGGTTATAGCAATAGCAGTTTACGCATGTTGAAAATGCTGCACTTAATACAATTATTTACATAAAGGAGATATAAGTGCACAGTTACCCATCATCTCTAAAGCATCAGCATTTGGTGATATGACATAGGTGTTCTTTTAACTTGTTTTTAAATGTATCCAGAAATTTTAGTTGCTTAATTTCAGCTGGCACTTTTATCCATGTGGCTGGCCCTAGCTTACTAAATGCTCTTTCTCCTGTGCATATTTTGAATTATGGTCCTATAAGCATTAGTCCTTCCTCTTGACTATCTGTCATTTGGTAGTTAATGTGTTTTAGTTGTAATTTTGTCCTTATGGGGGACAGTAACCCATCTGGAGCAGTTTAAAAATGTTGCTCTTTCAGGTTACTGGTAGCTAGTTAATTTTTCTGTAAAAGTTGATAGTGGTGTGTCTGTGGTTAGAAACTGGAAAAAAGTAGCAGTTGGATTAGGACAGTGAATGTGGCAGGGGGAAAAACTAATTTCCTCATAAGTATGGCAATACAATAGAAAAACTGTTATGGGGAAAATATGTACCACTGGAAGGAGAAGCAAATATGAAAGTCCATAATGTATATGCAATTCTTCATTATCACAGAAAATCTGCACAGAAATATCAAAATACTCATTTGAAGGGGAGGAAAACCACTGGTTTATTTTGTACATGCTCCCTTCATTAATCTAACAAAGATTTAGGATAAAAAAGTTTTTTTTTCTTTAAATTTTTTTTAGTTATATGTGTAGTTAGTTAGCAATTATGGCAAGTATAAACTGAAGGCCATATAAGTCAAATACTTACTGATGTGTATCTAGAGCAAATATAACAGAAAAAATAAGCATGAAAGAGTAAAGACAGGAAGATAAAGGGGGATATCAGGCACATTTATATTATGTAAGCAGTGAAATTCACAAAAAAAAAACATGGCTTTGGGTGATTCTCTGAGTGATGATGATGTTTTAAGTGGCACTATTTGTATTGCATGTGTGTCTCAGCTCCCGTACACAAGCTCGAGGTGAAATTGCTTGAGTGTCAGTAGGGGCAGAAAAAAAAGATGAAGGACATAACATGGAATACTATTTCCTATAGGAAATAATTGCTGGTTAGGTTCTAAATGTGGGCTGGCAAAAATTCAATTGAGATTTTTCTTTTCTTCAAGTTGGTCCGACTGAATAAATTGATATATATATAAGTTCTAAAAGCACTTTAAATGAAGTTTTTTAACTTTCAGAATTTCTGCCATTTTTCATTCTTTTAGGTTAGTGGTGCACAACCTTTTTGTGGGGAGGGCCACTAAATGAGTTCTTAATGCATCTGCAGGCCACCTCAAAACATAGTAAATCGTTACAAGTTACCAATAGGTACAGGTGGCTGCCATTTTTATTTAAGACAGCAGTCATGAAATTGCCCATTTTCTACATCAGCTTTGCATTTAACTTTATTCTGGCTTGCACCCATGACTTATTCCAAACTTTTGCAAAAAGTTACTACTGTTTACAGACTACAAGTTATAAACAACAAAGACTAGTTACTTCCGCAGCTAAAATTAGAGGTGTGCGCAACTGCAGTCAATTAGGTAAGCAAGCACATGCTGGAAAGTTTTTGTGACTGGAGTAAGGCATAACACTTTTTCACTTTTTAAAAAAAAATTGTTACTCTCTGGGGGTTGCATAGAGAGCCAGATTTGGCCCCAGGGCCAGATGTTGTGCACCATTAGCTTATTGGCTTCTTTAATGTTGATGTTTTATACTAGAACCTTCTGTCTCTTCTACTTCTTCTTTTGTCAAGTGTCCCAGACAGCTTTATCTCTCCTACATCTGTCTTCTCACCATCGTAAAACTTTATCTTGCCATTTATCATGTTTTGGAGTACATTTTGAATCCCTGTAGTCACCTTTCTTATATCACTGCTTTTTTTTCCTGTTGACTCAGATTATTGATTTGTTTTTTTCTCATTAATTCATGCACATTTCCATATGTTTTGTAAGAGGATAAATTTCATAACATATTTCTTTTTTCAAATATAATTTTTATTAGTTTTGCAAGATTTATAACAGAAACATATCAAGACACGGCATAATACATTATGTACAATTATCAGTTTTGCTATACAAAAGGATTGCAACCATGTAACAAGCAGAAATATTCTATCATAGCAAGGCAATAAAAGAAAAAAAAATAAAAGGTGATAAAGGAATAACTTCTATCCTAAACACCCAATGTAGCTATATTAAAAAATATGAACCTTAGGGATAGAAAATAGTGTAGAAACCCCCTTATAAAAAACTAATGTGATATAAGGAAAGATATAATCTGTCCATATTTAACAGGAGAGTTAGCGATGGTTAGAGGAAAGAATGTAAGTTTGATTTATGAGTAGAATAAAGAATAAAAAGGGGGTATATTGTGATAGAACACTATTCACAATATTTACAACTATTGACAACTTGAATGCCTTAACAAATGTGTAAAGGGACATCATACTAGTGTGATTGACAGATTATCATCAGCATTAATTTGTTATAGGACTGAAAAGTACGAACACAAAGGTCTTCACAAATTCTGTTAATAGTAGTGATTATTGCATGACAATTACTTTGATTGAATTAAGTAAAAGAGACTGCATCAGTATATCTGGAAATAGTCTTTTTTCATTTTACTGTTAGAGCAACATTTATGTGCAGATATATACTTAATTGCTAAAGTTTTAAAATTCTCCCAAGAGATTACTGAGGGATTTACCCTGTTCTTAGCTACACAGTATTTGAGAAGATCACACACAGTTATTAAGATGTGTCTCTGAACACCTGTTACAGGTTTAGGAATAATATTCAGGATTATGGCTTGCCAGGAAAAGGTGGTCTTCTCGTACCCCATTTTTTTCCAGTTGAGTTCTAAGACAGTATCATAATTTATATATATTTTTGCACTTCCAAAAGATGTGGAGTAAATCTGCATGCTGGAGGGAACAAAAAAAAAACATGTTAGGTTTTTGTTATACCAAAATTTTAATAGAACCACAGGAGTGTAATAGGAGTTATTATTGATGATAAATTGGGTATAAATCAAATTCTTGAAAGGGGTTAGATTAAGGGTGTTCTGAATAGCTTCATATTTAGACTCAGTAGAAATTTCACCTAGAATGTCATCCCAGTAATTGGAGTATAAAAGTGATTGTTGATATTTGATGTTTATCAAGAGCTTGTAGGCATGATATATCATTTTGTGCCTAAGGGAAAGGGTTTTGCTAATTGATTATGTCTTGTTCACTCACTTTGGTGTTTGTGATTTTTTGTTTTATTAATAAATTAAGTTGTCTTCACATGGGCTCATATCTACTTGGGGTCCCAAAAAGTTCTTTAACAGCAGCAAAGTTCTTAGAATGGTAAAAATCCCATACCATGGCATTTTTAATTATAGGAAGACTAGATAGGTCTATCATTTTATTATTAATTTTTATATTCGGGTTTAGGTGAATTGGTTGGAGAACTAGAAGAGTATCCTGTAGATTAATAGAATGTAGCAATGCTTGAAAGATATTAATTTTATTGTTTAATGTAGGTAGAATTTTAGATTTGTATTAATTGTCAAGCATTAAATATGGGATAAAGTGAGGGTTTAATTTGAGTGATTGTATATACTTGCACCAGATTTTGACCCAGATTGGGATCTGTGAATTGACCAATGGTTTATACTTCACAATTTGGATTAAACGGCTTGCATTTATTATCTTATAGTATATACTAAAATCGGGGAGGCTCAATCCAACTTTTTCTTTTGGAAGTATTCATTTTTTATAAGAGATTCTGGTTGATTTAGGGAACCAGAGGAATTTTGAGATGGTGGTTTCCATTTTATTGAAAAAATATTTGGATATATTTAAGTTTATGGAGCTTAAATGAAATAATATCATGAGGAGAATTTTCATTTTAACAATAGCAGTTTTTGACAGTAAGGATAAACTGATATTTTTCCATCTGGATAGGTTGTTATTTATTTGTTCCCAGACTCTACTCAAGTTAGATTTCTTTAAATCCTGATGTGAGTGCATAAAGTTTATTCCTAGATATTTGACTGAATATTTAACAGGTATGTCAGACAGGGGAAGTAAGATTCCAGGTGTTTATGATGATTTAATGGGAAAATAGAAAATTTAGTTTATAGTTAACAGCAGTGGAAAATAGACTTATTGATTTACAAATTTTATGTAGATCACTATTCAGGTGTTCAAAGTAAATATGTAAATCACCTGCAAATGCTGAATATTTTATCTCAATGTTAAAATATCTGGCTATATGATGATACGTATTTTGGCTAATGAATAGTAGGAGAGGTTCAAGATAAATATTAAGAAGATATGGTAAAAAAGGGCAGCTTCTCATAGCATTTCTTATAGGTAGTTTCACATGTAAGCAAGGCAACAGTACATATCACTGAGTAACATAATGGCAGGATCTGACCACAATAAACTCCATGCAATTTAGCAATGAATAAAAAATAATTCCTGAAACTGGAATCCCTTCAAGGAGAAAAGAATACTGACAGCCTGTGCTGCATTAAGGAAATAAAGGAAATTCATTATCAATTAGTGATTATTCACATGAACTAAAAGATGATTAATAACATGGCTGTTTATGAGCAATAGTATTTTCTAGTAACATGACAAATATTTACTTCAGATTTTATCATCCTAGGTATAGTGAAATAGGTGAACATGTATAATGATCTATCTCAAATCACTCCTAATGTAACAACTTTGAGGAAAGAGATACTTATATTTCAAAAATCAACTGTGACAAAGATGCACTCA
>NC_056729.1:725064415-725071915 GCF_019279795.1 Protopterus annectens
TTCTCAGCTACTCTTTACAAAACACCAACGAACATGAGCACTAATCCCTGTTATACTCTTTTACACACTTAACACCCTACTGATCCTTTGTGATCAGGCTACAGAGTATGTCATCATAATATCCTGGCATGTCCAGGGGTCAGTTTTGTGTGTACTCTCCAGTCCAGCTGGTGAATATTGTGATATTGACACAATGTCACATGCACCTCATGTACACAGACAACCCTCTCCTCCTCCCGACAAACTTAGATATATGTGTGAGATGCACCTATATAGACATACAGGGTGCTGAACTCTCTCGACCCATGACTGACACAGTCGATCAGGTGGTGAAGGTAACCACACACACCACATATCAGTCTCACATATCCTCTAGCAACAGCACTCAAACCACATTATCACACATAGACATACTCAGATGCTGTAAATGTACTCTGCCTAAGCAGCAGAGACCTCCAAAGCAGACACACACACACAACTGCTACCTCACTACAATACCCACATATCACATAGTTCACAATGTCAGTGTGCCACACAATCACTGCCCTTCGGGCTAAACAACACACCTAATACACTTGTAATAGGCGACACATTGTCAGACACACTGACGTACCACTCACCAGCCCTAACAAGGAAATAGTCACTTTGGGCTGTCTGTCGGGTTCCAGGATCTGCCACATAACACAGGCAGTCAGGTCACTCCAAAGCAAGCACAGGACTGGCACCATCATTGTCCATGCTGGTGCGTAAAATCTCAGACGTTACTCCCTGGACCACATGACATGATACATGAAGGAACACTCTGATCATGTAGCCCAGGCCAGTATGACCCTGACCTTGTCTAGCATCTTACACCCACCAATTATGATGTCACAGTATACAGACAAACATATCACGTTTAAGAGTTGCCTAACAAATTTGTTTCATTCATAGGGGATACAGTGTCTGTCAGCCTATGGTGACATGCTCAACATGCCACGTAGCTTCACTATGGACAGCTTGCACCTGTCACCCTTGGACTTTTGAATACTGGCTAAAGCTCTTGCTACCACCATAGTGCCTATAGTGCCTTTTTTAAGCAGGGCTCAAAAGACAAACCCACCTCCATAGACATTACAGGTTAAATGAAACTAAGGGTAATGCTGCTCAACACCAGATGCATTACCCTCATATTGCAGCCACTCAAGACTCTCCTCAGTATGGAGGATAGTGATATCTGTGCACTAACAGACGCCTGGTTCTGGCTCACTTATGCACACCAGCACTACCAGGTTATGTTTCATACCATGCTTTCTGACAACAAGACTTGGAAGAGACAACACAACTAGGGGGAGTATCCATATACATCACAGATACACACACCTCCGGGTTAGTAGCACTGCACAAAGCATCACAGACCATTCATATACAACTACCATTGTGCAAAACTGCCTTTCAATTTGTTGCCTACTACAGACCACCCTCACAAACTCAGGAACCACACTTGGCTTTCATGGGAACTATGGAGAATATGAAGGTCTCCACAAACACCATTATATTGGGTGACTTTTTATACACAAATATTGACTGGGGATACTACTCAAGCCCCAACACCCTCACCCAACAGTCGCTACAATGTGTAGACTCATATGCTATGGCACAACAAGTCAGCACAGCCACAAGGGAGAATACATATTGGACCTAATCATCACCAACATGGGGACTCTATGTTCCACACCAGCAATATACCCCTCATTGGTAAGGTCAGAACATACATGTATCTCACTGGACATACATATACCCTCTACACACCCATCCTGGGTAATCTTGGTGAACTTCTCATGAGCCAACGTCTCACTTCACCAAATCAAGGTGGTATCCTTCAGGGACCCTGATACAGTGGCAAATACGGCTCACACTGCTGAATCCTTTACATACACATTCTATGGACACCTAGTGGACTGCATGGATTGTGCTATCACAAATAACAACAGGACTCACTACTCCAATGGCAGGGGATCTGTCTGGTAGACCCCAGCCATTAATAAGCTGTACAACGTCAGGAGGATGCTACTACATGATAGAGCACAATCCCAGACTGGGAAGGCATCTATGATCTGTACTAGCAGACAGCTACGATCACTCATTAACTTTTCTAAGGGCTGCTTCTACCAGACAATTGCACCAGACATGTAGGACTATCACACGGCCTTCTTCAGTTATGTCAGGAAACTGGGTGGACACTCACTGATATGCTGTGAGTTACTGCATACTGACTAAATGTACCCTGAACCCACTGGCATTGCCAACATCCTGGCAAACAGGTTTAGTGCAGATGTCTTCCCCCCATTCCCCCTAAGGAGCAACTATCCATCCCAACAGAGTATAACCTCCCTGACATCACACAGTAACAGGTGAGTGCTGCCCTCCCCAAAGTGTACATCACAGTATCAATGGGACCAGACAGTGTCCCGGCCTGCATCTTACACGAGCTTCATGACAGACGTAACCCTCACATTACATCACTGTTCAATATTGGAGTTACTACAGGATATGTACCCAAGGAATGGCGTACAGTGACAGTGGTCCCACTCCACAGAATTGGTGCCACAACGGACCACAGACAATATTGCCCTATAAGCCTAACTAGCCTGTTCTGCAAAGCTATGGAGCATATTGTCATGAGACTCATACACATACACATCGGGAACCTACAGACACTGTGTCCTACACATTTCAGCATTGTTGTGGGCAGATCTTGCCTCTTGAACCTGTTTGTATTCTTTAAACAGTTAACAGGTCCATCGATATAGGGACGGTTGTCCACACAGCCTACTTGAACCTTGCAAAACCCTTCAACACAATAACCCACTGGGCCATTATGCATAGGCTCACCAGCATCAATATGGACACATATCTCACACGATGGATTGCTACCTGGATCAGGGATAGCACCCACATGGTCAGAATTGCAGGTGCCATGCCTGACTACACACCAGTTACACGTGGCATCCGACACGGCTCGGTCCTGGGACCTCTCTTGTTCAGTATATATTTGTCTGACGTACAGGCTACCACAGGGGGAATATGGCTGAACATGTCTGCACTTGACTGCAAACTGGGTGCCATGATCAACTCTCCAGCTGCCACATGCATACTCAAACAGGGTTTCACAGAGATGGATGACTGGTGCCTGAGCCATGGCCTGCAGCTAAATGCCATTAGTTGCATAGTCATCCCCTTTGGGAATAACAGCATGCCCACACACTACCACATAGGTAGTACTCCATTACATACGGTAGGAGTTGTTAGGGGTTTGGGGACATGACTTGTTCGTACTGTCACCTTTGACATTCATGTTGCCAAAGTGGTTGGACACACCTTCTATGTGAGCCACCTTATCCCATGTGGTTTCACATCTAGATCGAGTGAGGTCATTGTGCCCCTATACTCATCACAACCATGCTTGGTTACAATGCCACATTTGGGATGTACCTTACCCGACACCTGCAGGAACTGTACTGGCCACAGAAGTTCCTCACCAAGCAGATCTAGGGACTCAGATGCCCTCCACAGTTTGGATGCAGTACCTCCAGCTCTACTCAGTTGCTTACCACCTACTTGGATATGATGTGTGCCTGTTGTTTACAGATATACCCAACCCAGAATTACTGGACATGCTCCACCTCAGGATATCTGATTCCCTTGGAGCTACACACTCCAGGGACGTATTCCTCAGCACAGATGTTAATAGGACATGCTGGAGGTACAGATTCTCATCCCACAGGCTCCACTCACTCCAGATTGTAATCCCAGTTTCACATAGGCAGAGCCACCCACTGACAATCTACAGTAGACATCTTGACGACTGTATGGGTGATCGTATGTTTACCCTTGGGATATCTTCTGTGTCCCGGCTAGACAGAGGCACACTAGCCTAAACGCACATGGGCTATTTTGTGTGACCTACTATTCACACACACAGTGTAGTAATCTGACAGGGTTGTGAATGCCAAACACACTCTGGCTAGGCTTGTACATGCCCTAGGGCAGATAGCCTAGTATCGACCTCTGAACCTATGCTAATGTTCAGGATGCACAATGTTTATTGCTGATACTGTTTGCAGGTCTTTATTGTCTTTGCTTTACCAGTTTCTATGAACAACTTCGGTATCTGCAGAACATATTTGATTATGACAGGGTTCCACTATATTATAGATGTGTCTGTTGTCATATAACTGTGTGCACAGGGCGGATTGCTGGATAGTGACAGGTTCCTGGGTTAACACATGCAACTGCCAGATATCCGTGGCCCACTGCTGTACTCAGACATGGCCTAAGTGTGTGAGCATGCCCAGTTCAGGCTTTCCGTGTTTTGTTGCCTGACATTTGTCTCATTTATTCAAGTGTATGAGCATGCCCAGTGTGACCTTTCAGTATGTTGCTATCTGAGGTCCACTACATTTGTTGATGTGTGTGAACATGACCAATATTAACATTTATACTGTGTGTGTTGGAAGTCAGGTTCTGTTCTTACTGCAGGACTCACCTTTGTGTCATAACTCAACAGGGATTATGCTGTGCCTGCAGGGTTTCCATGAGATACTTTGCATAGACTTATCAACATTCCTTCATACAGGCTGACCACTGCAATACTGTCATGGTTTAGTGGTTCAGTACTTTGACTATAGCGCACAGTATCCTGGGTTCGAGGTCCATCACTGCTTTATATTTTCATACTGAGCAGACCAGTCTGCTTAAGGGCCAGTTAAGCAAATATGAGCATGTTGGCTTTTGTTCAGCTATGCCCTACTTAGACCAGGCTTGTCCAACATTGCTCAATATTTGCCAACATTGCTGGACGTTGCCCAATATTACTCAACATTGACCCCAGTTGTGCTAGTTGGTGTGTGCGATTTTGTTTGCATATACTACATGGTGGTAAATGCTGTTTAGCACTGCTTTATATTGCTTAACACATGGCAATCATGCCTTAGCTGGTGCTGCAGGGCTGCCTATGTCGGATGCACATACTATACTCCCTGTACATGTTTGAAAGCAGGTAGTGTCAACTTAGGCATCCGTTTTACTATATGTGCGAGTCAGAAAGAGGTATCATTTCCAGAGATCCTACTGAGCCAGTGTATGTGCTATGCATTGCCTCTTAACCAAGGCCAAAGCATACTGGGCACACCTCCTTCTGCCTACTGGGGCAGGCTCAGGTTGTTCCTCCTCCGAGTCACGCTCTGCCTGTGATGGCCTTGGCAATGGTGGGGGGCTGTTTGGCCCAGGCCTATGCTGGTCCTGCTGCAGCTGTTTCGCAGGATCATATTATGTAGCATAGCACATACCATGACAATTTGGGTACATGTAGTTGGTGAGTACTGCAAGGCTCCACCAGATGTGTCCAGGCACCAGAACTGTGACTTGAGCAGCCCAAACATGCTCTATTACATTACGTGTTTGTGCATGTGTGTCATTATGGCTTCCCTGTTCAGGTGTGTGTGTGTTTCTGATGGGGTGTCATCAGCCACGGCTCCAGTGCATAGCCAGCATCCCCCACTAGGTAACCATGTGGGATGTCCCCATTGGCAAATGTCTCGTACAGCTGTGTCAGATGCCAGATATGGGAATCATGGTAGCTTCTAGGGCAGCCTGCACACACATTCAGTATTATGCCCTGGGCATCACACACAACCTGGCAGTTGATGGAGGGGAAGCCCTTGTGGTTGAAGTAGACCCTACCGCACTCGCCGGCTGGTGCTTTGATGCGTATGTGCGGTCAATCTATTGCACCCACTACCTCAGGGTATTCCGCTATTTGCTGGAAGAGACGCATATTGCTGGCCAATACCTCACGGGAATTGGGGAAATATACATGATCACTGACATGTGCTGACATGGCATCCAGGAACTGGTGCAGTACCCTGGATGCTGATGCCTGTGATATCCCCATCATATCACCAGTTGGTCTTTGGAAGGTACCTGTTGCTAATATTCTTAGGCCAACACATACCTTGGTTTCCACTGGGATGGGTTCCCCTCTGTTGGTTCTGTGTGTGAGGCGTGGAATGCACAGCTCAACAATTTTCTGCAGGAGGTCTCTGTCCACTCTATACAGCTCCACTATCTCCAGCTCATGTAGCCCCTGGTAGGTTACCCTGGGCCTGTACACTCTTCTCCGTCTCATCACTGTGGGTTGTCCAGCAGCATTTCCATTGTCACCACCCTCAGCATGTTGCATATGTCGCCTTATAACAGCAATGGCAGCCCCTAACATTTCTTTGTCTCAGTAAAGCTTTTTTCAGTTTTCACTTCTATTAGCTTACTGCAGTGTCTGTTGTGAGAAACATGTTGGACTGTTGTTTGCAGAGTTTTAAGAGCTAGGCTGGGCTGGGCTAGTGTACTGCTTGAGTAATTGCCTGATTCTGATTGTTTTCACCTGCTAGCTCTGCTAGTACTCCCTTGTAGCTTCCTACTATTTGTTGTGCTTCCTTTTTCCTTTCTGTTTCCACAGGGGGAGCGCCACGCACACAAGCGCAAACACACGCACAGCAGCTAACACGCACACACACATGCTTACACAGACTAAAACTTGCTTATTCAGGTTAAAACATGCGCACACCAGTGCAAACGCGCTTATAACTCTTTAAACAGCCTTATACATGCTTACTCCGTCTTAAACATGCGCACTCACACTTACACGCGTGCACTCTGTCTTACTCGAATTTACAGGTGCGCACACGCGTGCATGCACGCTCAGCAAGAAACTTTGGTGTTATCCACGGCATACACCTTCCATTTCTTGCCTTTCCCTAGCCTACCTGCTGACACACCTCTTTCCATGATGTGTAAATGACAGCTGACACATGCCACTCTGCTCCAATGAGCTTCACTTCTTTCATACATACCCCCCTTGTGATGTCACCTATCTTCTGCTCTGTTACTCCCCTTATCCTACTCCTACACTCCACTGACTGCTCATTTGCTATGTAAACTTGCGATTCACTATCCTAACCCTCATTTACATAGGATTGTTTACTAATGCTTGGTTACATCTCTTAGACTGAGCTTCCGCCCTTAGCAACCTCTACTCGGTGGCCATGTTGTCTTCAGCCTGCCATTCCCTTGCATTGTACATTAACAATTTAAATAAGATCCACATTTGTGGGTTTTAATTTTTAGTATTCTGGGTTTTAGAGTGCAGCCTGTTTGCGTGGCACTGCGCTATGCTTAAACATCTGAAATCGGAGAAAAAAAAATTATTTTCATATTGCATCAGGAAACATTTCCAATGGCCATATATTTGGCCATTGGCATGCTTCCTGCACTGGGTGCAACTTTTATTTGGAGCTGTCACAGCTCTGTTTGTCTATTTGCAGAATGGTACTCAGTTGTCAACTGAGTACATTTCTGCAAATAACACTGCTCTTACTTGGACAGATTTGGGTTTCCTGAATCACAAATCTACCTCATTTGCATGACTTTCGCCTGCAGTTGAGGTAATTTGCATATCCCAGC
>NC_056729.1:725076915-725111915 GCF_019279795.1 Protopterus annectens
TTAAGTGGAATAGTTTTCAATGTTAAGTTGATTGCCTTTTCTATTTGCTGGTCATCCATATCAGATTTTAATTTTCTCCTATAATTAGAGAAGAGAAGGTCTTTCTGGAATTTGATTTCCCCTGTCATATGAGTTCATTATTGTTTTCCTTGACATTAACATAATCTTCCAAAGTAGGGTACAGTTTTCGATGTCACTTTCAAGTATGGTAAGGTTTTGGAGGTAACTGGAACACACCTCTTTGATTTGTTTTAAAATTAATATATGTGCTTTAGGTAAATTTAGATTACTTCTTAATTCATGAATTGTGCTATTGAGGAATGGGTAGATATCTTGGATTCTCTTATGCTTTAACTGAGGGAAGGAGTCTAGGTTTGGCATCGTGTTATTTATTTTTAAGTTAGGATTTTTATGAAGGGGTTGTAGTATTAACATAGCTTGTCCAAGGTTTAAGGAGTGAAAAAGCTTTTGTGTTATATCTATAGAATGTTTTAGCGGCCCTATTATTTTATAGGCTTGTAAATCTTTTTTATTTAAGTAGGGAAGTGCTTTGGGATTGATGTCTATAAATCTTTTTTATTTAAGAAGGGAAGCACTTTGGGATTGATGTCTAGTGTTTTTATATTCATATAGTATATTGTTAACCAGGCCGGTGAACCAATCTTTTCTGAGGGGTCACACTCTGCTATTCTCAGTATTCTATTAGTGTTGATAATAGAGTAGTAGGTTTTGAAATCTGGCAAGTTCAGACCCCCTTTGTTCATGGGAAGTGTTAGTTTTTGATAGGAGATTCTGGTCTCTTTAGGTTCCCATACAAATTTTGCTAGAAAGGTATGAATTTGTTTGAAGAATTTATTATGTATAGTTTATCTGAGATGTCATAAATAGATATATTAATCTAGGTAGTATGTTCATTTTAATTATTGATACTTTAGACAAAAACAGTAGCTTAAGGTTATTCCATCTTGTACAATCTTGTGTTATGTTTTGCCATTTAAGAGTTACGTTATGTTGGTAGAATTCCTTGTTATTTTGAAAGAAAGTAATCCCCAGGTCTTTGGTTTCTTCTTTTATTTTTATTTTGTCTAAGAGAGGTATTAGGGAGATGTGTCTAGGTGGCCTTAAGGGGAATATATTTGTTTTATTAAGGTTTAATTTGTAGTTCGACATGTATAAGAATTGTTCAATTGTGTTTATTATTTTGGTCATGTCTGAGCTTGGTGTAGTAAAGTATATGTTTAAATCATCTGCAAATGCTGAAAGATAAACTTTGAAGTTATGTATTGAGGGAGGATTATGATATGTATTTTCTTTAATATATAGGAATAGGGGTTCTAGGTATAGGTTGAAAAGAAAGGGTGACAGCAGGCAGCCTTGTCTGGTTCCATTTTTTATCGAAATTCTGTTTGACCATGTTTTGTTTATATATAGGGATGTATATAGATTACTATAGAGAATTTGAATGATCTGTGTAAAATTTTTAGGTGTGTCAAAGTGAGGTAATGTTTGCAGCAAGAATTCAAGATTGACCCTATCAAAAGCCTTGTGGGCATGTACTACCATTGCGAAGATGTTGGGATTTCTCTGATTTGCAAAGGTTATTAACGCTTCTAATGTTAGCGTGTTATCACTGGTCTGTCTACGTGATGTAAACCCAGATTGCTCTGGAGAAATGATTTTCTCTATCAGATTTTTAACTCTATTTGCGAGTATTGAGGTCAGGATCTTGGTGTCTATATTTAGAAGAGAGCTGGGTCTATAGCCATCTGTATTTTTGCTTGGTGTTTTATTATAAAAATAGTTTTAGAGGCATTAAAGTGAATATCATGTATGTTGTTATTTATTATATAGTTCAGCACATGGCATAATAATTTGGCAACTAGTGGACTGAAGGATTTATAAAATACTGAGGTAAGACCATCCGGTCCTGGGACCTTGTGTAGTTTTAGATGTTTAATTGTTGTGGTTATCTCGTTAATGGAAATGGGCTCCGCTAGTTTTTTTGTTGTTGATTTAAATCTAGTTTAGGGAATTTTAGTTTTTGAAGAAAAAGATCCCTATCTTCCTTCGAGGCTTGTAGAATTTGTTCTCCATATGTTTGAAAGTTCCTCTGATTTGTGTTTTGGTCGTCGCCCATTTTATGTCCATTGGTATTTGGGAATTGAAGATATTTACAAGGGATGTTTTTAATATATCCTCAATCTCTTTTATTACATCTGTTTTGAAGAGCAGATTAGGATTTAATGACCAGTTATTAGCTCTATTGTTTAAAAACCTTTTTTTTGTCCCAGTTGATACTCAGTGTAACTTTGGAATGATCCAACAGAAATCTAGTGTGTATGACTATTGTACGGTCCATGTTAATGAGTATGTCTGAGATTAAAAGGAAGTCTATTCTCACCCACATTTTATGGCATTGGGAGTAGAATGTGTAATTCCCAGTTTTGTTATCTTTATCCTCATATGTAAAGGGGTCATATAGTTTGAAGTCTTGTTTAAGGTAATTTAAAGCTATTGTAGCTTGTCTGTTATGTAGTTTGGTCGGGTTCGATTTATCCTTTTCTGGGTTTTGATATGTGTTCCAGTCACCACCAATTATTAGATAATGATCTTCCAGTTGGTTTAGAATTGGGTACAGTGTCATGCAAAAGAGATGCTGGTTGCTACAAGGTGCATATACATTTAACACCATTATGGGTTTTGGAAATACTGTGTTAGTAAATGTTACATAGCACCACCTTTCCTCTTTTTCAGCCTTAGTTTCAAGTATTTTATCCTGAAAATGTTTTTTAATTATTATGGCTACCCCAGCACTGTTAGTTTTGTCCAGAAGCTATAATTTGTCTTAACCACTTTTTTCCCAATATCTGTCCATTGCTCTGAAGTTAAATGCGTCTCTTTTATTAAGATGAGATTAGCTTTGGTTTTCAGGGCTAAATGCAAAAATAGTTTCCTTTTTTCTTTATTTTGTAGTCCTTTGACATTCCATGTTTCAATTTCCCACATTTATGTGATAGATATGCTTGTTTTAACTGATCTGTATGTTAATTTAGATTTATGGTCTTTGTATGTGTTGTTATAGTGTGCCATTGGAAAGCATCTAACTATTCCTGTCCCTACACTGTGCATACCCACTATACCCCTGGACCAGGAATAAACGGGGGAATACGATGTGATTTTAGTATATACCACAAGATTCCCACTAATATTAAATTGTGTTTTTTCTTTATGTATAAGTTTGTAACATGGTATCTCCTTTATGTTACTATATACAATACAGTCAAAGCTTAACAGACTGGTTCTCTACAAAAAACACTGCTGAGTCGTATCCCTAGTCTCAACCTTTAAACTATTATACCATTAGAGTACTGCGGTTAAAGTACAAAACATACAGCTTATAAGTTTATGTTCATAGGTTCATAGGTAGATACTAGGCTATCTGCCCTAGGGCATTTATAAGCCTAGCCAGAGTGTATTTGGCTTCCGCCTCCCTATTAGATTAGCCTACTGTGCCTCTGTAAAGTAGGTCACAGAAGGTACCCTTTTAAGATTAGTTTACTGTGCCTCTGTCTAGCAGGGACATGGAGGAGATCCCAGGGGTGAATTTGTGATTTCCCATCCACGCGTCCAGATTTCGCTTGAAGAGGGTCAGTGAGGGGCTATGTCTAACATGAATTGGGATTCTATTTCAGAGTGAGGGAACCTCTGGGAAATGAATCTGTCCCTCCAGCATGTCCTATTTATTTTTGTGCTGAGGTTTAGGTCTCTGGAGCGTGTAGCTCTAAGGGACTTGGATTTTTTGAGGTGGAGCATGTCCATTAATTCTGGGTTTGACATGGCTTTGTACGTCATGCATAGATCGCCTCTGAGTAGGCGGTAAGCAACTGAGTAGAGCTGGAGTTTCTTTAGTTGAGCTGCATAGGACATCTGTTTGTAGCCCATGATCCTCTTGGTGAGGTACTTTTGGGGTCTCTCCAGTTGCTGCAGGTGTCGGGTAAGGTACATCCCAAAAGGGGCATTGTATTCAATTATGGGCCTGATGAGTGACGAGTAGAGGGGCACAATGACCTCTCTTGATCTAGATGTGAACCCTTTCGTGATAAGGTGGGCTATATAGAAGGTCTTTCTAACCACTTTGGCAACGTGATTATCAAAGGAGAGATTACTATCTACGTTGGTCCCCAAATCTCTAATTACTTCTTCCGTATTTAATGGATTACCACCTATGTGGTAATTTGTGGGCACCTTGTTTTTCCCAAAGGGGATGACTATGCACTTTTTAGCATTTAGCTTGAGGCCGTGGTTCTGGCACCAAGCATCCGTCTCTGTGAGACCCTTTTGGAGGATGCTTGTGTCAGCTGGAGATTCGATTATGGCCCCCAGTTTGCAGTCATCTGCAAACTTTGTCAGCCATAATCCCCCCATGTTAGCTTGAACCTCAGAGAAGTATATACTGAACAAGAGAGGTCCCAGAACTGAGCCCTGTGGGATGCCACTTGTAACTGGTTTGGATTTGGACATGGCACCTGCGACTCTGACCATGTGGGTTCTATCTCTGAGCCACTTTGCAACCCATCTTGTGATATAGGGGTTGATATTTAAGCTGGTAAGCTTATTTATGATGCCCGAGTGGGGTATTTTGTCAAAGGCTTTTGTGAGGTCCAGGTAGGCTGTGTGGACTACCTTGCCCTCATCTATGGCTTTGGTAACTGTTTCAAAGAAATCAACTAGGTTTAAGAGGCAAGATCTGCCCTTAACGAAGCCGAATTGGGTGGGGTCCAGTGTCTGGAGGCTCCAAATGTCTTTGTTTATGAGTTCCATGATAATATGCTCCATAGCTTTACAGACCAAACTAGTCAGGCTTATGGGGCGATAGTTTCCGGGGTCTGTTGTGGCACCACCTTTGTGGAGTGAGACCACTGTAGCTGTATGCCATTCTTTGGGTACATATCCTGTAGTAAGGCTAAGTTTGAACAGTGACTTAATGTGAAGGTTCAGTTCTTCTTGGAGCTCATGTAAGACACAGCCTGGGACACCATCCAGTCCCATTGATACTGTGTTTTTTGCTTTGGAGAGGGCAGCTTTCACCTGTGCATCTGTGATGTCAGGGAGGTTACATTCAGTTGGGATAGGCATTTGCTCCTTTGGGGGGAAGGGGGGGAGAAGTTTGCGCTGAATCTGTCTGCCAGGATGTTGGCTATGTCTGTAGGTTCGGTATATTTTGTACCGTTATGCAACAATTCAGAGCATATCTGGAAGTTTCTGCCCATGTGCCTGACATAACTAAAGAAGGCCTTGTGATTATCTTTAGTGTCGGGCAATTTTTCTTTCGAAGCTGGCCTTTGATGATTTTATGAGGGATCGAAGTTTCTTGCTAATACTGATCAGAGATGCCTTCCCTCTTTGGGATTTTGCTCTGTCATGTAGTAGCTTCCTCCTTCTGTTGTATAGCTTATTTATGGCTGGGGTCCACCAGACTGGTCTCCTGTTTTTGGAGGAGTGAGTCTTGGTTTTATTTGGGATAGCATGATCCATGCATTCCTACAGGTGCTCATAGAATGCATTTGTAAAGGATTCTGCGGATTGGGCTGTATTATCCTCTGGCCCAGGGGCTTTGAAGGATTCCACCTCAGTCTTGAGAAGTGCAAAGTTGGCTTCTGAGAAATTCTTTACAGTGATGTCCTTGGCTGGGGGTGTTGACAGGATATGGATGTCCATGGAAATTTGTTTATGGTCTGATCTTATCAATGAGGGGTTTACCTCTGGTGTGGAACATAGAGTCCCCATGTTGGTGATGACCAGGTCCAATATGTTGTTCCCTCTTGTGGGAGTGGTGACCAGTTGTCCAATTGCGTTAGAGTTTATAAATTCAAGGAACCGTTGGGCGAGGGTGTTTGGGCTTGAGTAGTTTTCCCAGTCAATGCTTGGGTAGTTGAAGTCACCCAATAACATATTGTTTGGAGAGACCTTCATATTCTCCAGTGTTCTCAGGAATGCCAAGTGGGGTTCCTGTAATAGAGAGCATGTTCTGTAGCAGGCTACAAACTGAAAGGCAGTTTTGCCCGCTGTTGGTTGCACATGGATGGTTTCCGATGCTTCGTGCAGTGCCACTAACCTGGAGGTGTAGGTATCTTTGATGAATATAGATAACTCCCCCTCCTTTTGTGCTTCGGTCCAAGTTTTGGGGATGAAATGCATGGTATGAGTTATAACCTGGTAGTGCTGGGGTGCTCTCAGGAGCCTTGAACCAGGTTTCTGTTACTGCACAGACATCGATTTTCTCCATACTGAGGAGAGCCTCGAGTGCGTGCATCTTGAGGTTTAGACTTCTGGCATTGAGTAGCATTACCTTTAGTTTTTTTATCCTTGGGTTGTCTATGGAGGTGGGTTTGTCCTTTGAGCCTTGCCTAAAAAAGGCACTATGGGGGTGGCAAGAGCCTTGGCCAGTATACAAAAGCCTAAGGGTGACAGGTGCAAGCCGTCCCTAGTGAAGCAACATGGCTTGTCGAGCATGTCATCCCAGGCTGACAGACACTGGATCCCCTTTGAATGACACCAATACTTTAGCCAGTTGTTGAAACTGATCATTTTGTCTTTATACTGTGGCATCATTCTTGGTGACAGCAAGATGCTACTCAAGGTCAGGGTCATACCAGCCTGGGCTACATGGTCAGAGAGCTCCTCTATGTCTCTTTTCATGTAGTCCAGGGAGGTACATCTCGGGTCATTCACACCAGCATGGACAATGATGGAGTCATACTTGTACTTGCTTTGGAGTGACCTGAGTGCTTGCGTTATGTGGCGGATCCTGGCACCCGACAGGCAGCTTACAGTGACCTTCTCCTTGTTCAGTCTGGTGAGCGGGACGTCAGTATGCAGGACAATAGAGTCCCCTATAACAAGTGTATTTGGTGTGTTGTTTGGCCTTAAGGGCTGTGACTGTGAGGCACACTGATTTTGTGAGATATGTGATGCATGGGTATTGTTGAGGGGTGGCTGTTGCTTGGATATCTGCTTAGGAGGTCTTTGCTGTTTAGGCAGATTTTTATTTAGAGCCTCCGAGTATGTTTTTCTGTGTTTATGTGTTGGGTATGCAGATGCAATAGGTCTGTGTGAGACTGGATTTGTGGTGTAGTTGGTTACCTTTTCCTCCTGACTGACTGTGCCAGTCTTGGGTTGAGAGAGCTCTGCCTCCAGTTTGGCTGTGTAACTGCATCTCTCACATGTATTAGAGTTTGTTGGAAGGAGGAGAGGGTTGTCTGTGTACATAAGGCAATTGTAACATTGCCTCAAAATTCCCAGATTCACCAGCTGGACTGGAGAGTAACCTTGAAACTGACCCTTGGACATACCAGATTAGTATAGGGAACTGTTTTTTTACTGATCAGATTAGGGAAGGGAACTGATTTTTCACTTGATCAGGAAGGACAAATCGGGAGCCTAATACTTATGAGAAGTCAAGGAGGGTTTAGTGCTTTAGTTAGTTAGTGTTTCCTTATAAGAGCTGAGCAAGTGCAGGGCTTTAGAAAGAGAATAGAGTGATTACTTTGAGAGTTTGAACAGTTCTAAGGGAAAAAGTGAAGAGCAGGCTTTGTGGAGCCTCCTAAAAGTGCATTTTTAAACAACATGTTAATGATCAAATTCTCAATTAGATATGGCAAAGTATACAACAACGTAACCTATATTTTTAAGACAGACATGTCATATTTAAATAATCCTTCTCCATATATTTCTATTACCTTACCTCTTCTTATATATATAAATTACCCAGCTTCTGTGTTCAGGCATTCTTCTGTAGCAATCTATAACAAACTCAGATTGCATTATTGTCATCTAAATAGAAGTGGGTATATGAGGAATAAAAAAGGGTTTGCAAGCTTAGGCAGGTATATATACTAAGACTTGCTTGTTTAGATTACATTTATAGCTTCTGCAGTCAACTAGGTTGTATTCATATTGTCATATAATTCCTCTCCTCTAAACTGCTTAAACTCTCATCCCTGCAGTTATTCCAGCTAAACATCATTATTTCAATCAAGAACCATTTACTTAGTCTGGTTCTGCCAGACTCACACGCAGAAATTAAGATTGGATTCTTTACAATAAGCTTGTTTTGGAGAATCAAAGTCACAATTTTGTTTTGGTAAAACAGTACCTTATTCTTCTGATTCTTCAAAGTCATGTTTGCAGGATTTACTAGTCATCTTTCAGTCAGTTGATATCTTATTAATTGTTTTATGTTATTTTTTGTGATTTTGAGCCAGAAATCACTTCTTGGTCTTGCTGTACCTTCCTTTCAGGTCATTTTGGTTTTATAGTGGAGCTTTTGAGCTCAAAGGGGGACTGTTTTAACATACCAGATTCCTGGGAAATGGTGTCATCTTATATTACGCGCATCAGAAACGGTAGTTGAATTTTAGTTCCTACCGGTTTTCATTTCCTTTTCCTGTGTTCCTCGTGGCTCCCATCATTGATTTAAGGGCCTAGGCAGCTAGGGGAAGCTATCAGGGTGTGTATCCCATCAAAAAACACTCACGATTCAGTCCAATTTTTACTCAAGGGTAGTTTTTAATTTCCAGTCATTTTATTTCATTTCTGGAGGTGGAATCTGCTTGAAAACTGACAGGAAAGTCTCTTTTGCTTCCTTGGGGTTAGCAATCATATATTTAACATCTTTTGTATTGAAAATTAGAAGGTTTGGGTATTTCATCTGGAACTTTATTTTCTTTTCTATCAGAAACTTGCAGTATGGAGATAGAAGTTGCCTCGCTTGCCTTATCTGAATGGGCAGATCTTGAGCAAAGGAAATTTTATTATTATTCCAGGTGAATGCCCCTTTCTTCTTGGCTGCAAAGAGTATTTTATTTACATCTTGATAGTTTAAGATTTTGGCATACACAGGTCTTGGTCTCAAGGATGACTGAGCTTCTCTTAGAGCTCTGTGGGCTCTCTGTTATTATTTGTTGTGTTGCTTCAGAATCGTCTAGTAAAGATTTTAGTACGAGTTTGATAGTTGGTAATAGATCAATGTGTGACACAGTTTCAGGGATTCCCCTTATGATAATATTGTTTCTCCGAGCTCTTGCTTCTAAATCTATTATTTTTGCTTGTAGACTTTGCAGCTCTTTGTCTTGGGAATCAGTTCTCTGAGATATAGAGTTTAATTTTATTTCATTTTCTAGTATTTTGCTTCAGAATTTTTCAATTCTAGTTAAAATTTGATTAATTGAGTCTCCAAATGTTTGAAACTGTGTGGATAAGTCCTGTATTGCTTGTTGAATGGGCAATAAAGCTGTTTTTATATCTTCCAGGCTAGCTGGCTGTTCAGACTTGGTTTGATTTGCAGGCTTGGTATTGTCAAATTGCTTATTTGTCCTCTGTCTTTTTGGAGTTGTGTCTTTGTCTGGTGAGGCTAGCATCGAGAATTTGGTTTTAGTTGTGAAAGTCTCCATATTATTTTTTTCTTTCGACATCTTGTTTTTAGGTATGTTTTCCAGATTTTATGTATGACTGCAGGGCCACAGCACCACATGGCTACAGATGATTTCTAGAATCTTAGTTAATCCTTTTGTTTTAAAAGGAAGCTGTTGCTTTTTTTCCCTTCTTTTGAATGCTGTTTGTTGTCTGGAATAGATATTCAGTCATATTTCTTTGTTTTTTAGTCTGCGCTGTCTTCTGAATTTATTATAATTCAGAGAGTTAGGTGCTTGCAGTGCTCACAGAACAGCAGCCATCTTAAACTCCCCAAACTATGTTGAATTCTATTGCAAACACTTATCTGACCCTAATCAAATAATTTCCTTGTATTTTTATAGTGCCCTGTTTGATCTCTTTGGTGATAGTAGCTGGTAACTGAGCTGTAATATCTATAAGATGGTAAACTTCTAGTGGAAAAATGCAGCTCAAAAGATCTTTAACAAATGTATAATGTCTGGTAAAAGGTATCATTAGTTATTGTTTCCTAAGACACAGTACCCATGTTTGATGGGACAGAGAGAGAGTGAGGCACTGGGGTGAGTCATATTGAGGAAGAATGCAGCCTGATATTTTTAAGTGGTGTGTTGCACTCAGATGAAAATAATGGTACAGTCAGCTGTGTAACTGGAAAAGCTGAATATCTTTTCTCCAGATGTGTCAGGACAGGAGGTTGAAATAAAACGAATAGGGTGTACAGAGTATAGCCCTCTTAAAGAAGGTGCTGGTGAGTTTTCCACTCGAGAATATACTGCTTACATTCATTTTTCTACACCAGCTTGTACAGTTTGCAGCACCATTTTAGTCTTTGAAAGACCAAAACCACATTCCCCTGAGGATGACAATCCACACAATGTGAGTTGGAATTGCCTCATCAGAAAGTTTGAAAATGAGCAGTGATGTCCCTCAGGACTTGATGCTGGGATATTTCCTTTTTGGCATTTAGTGCTCAGATACCCAAATAGAGAGACAAGATTTCTGACTATAAAAAGATTACAAATGACAACAAACTGGTGGTTGCTTAGGTCACTCTCAGATATCTACACCCTCCAGAATGAACTATCCTTAGTAAAGTCTCAGTGAACTAAAAATGGGCTTAACCTAGAAGTTAAAATGTGTAATATCATCCCATTTGTTAGACATCCCCTCCTCTCAACATACTGTATAGACAATCAAAGATGTGGTCACTGACCTAGGAACTCGGATTGACAATTGACCATTATATGACATTAGCTGTCATGAGATCATGCTATTTAACACAGCTAATTGCCAACTGAACATCAACAATGTCTAAAGGAGTAATACTTCTGTTAAACTCAAAACTGATCAGACCAAGTATAGTTTTCCATAGTGAGCACAATGCCTCATTTGGAGAGCATCTCAGTAAACATATCAAATAAATAGAAAGACCCCAAAGTTTCATAACCAGAAAGATCACAGGCCTAAGCTCCCTGATCTACGAGAGAGGTTGGTGGCTCTATCACTTTATTCATTATTTTAAAGGCTTTTGAGGGGAGAAGTCTAACTTGCTTAGTGCGCTATTAGAGGCTTGATTGTCCTCAACTTCATATAGCTCTACAAGTCCAAAGGGTCTACCAGTACTATCACCAGGGACGTAAATCTTCACCAGCAGATAAATGAAACACAGTGGAGTTAAAGGTTTATAACCTGGTACCTCCCAATAATGAATTCTGAAATAAATTTTCTTTGCATGTTATGCAGAGTGGCTGTTTCCCATTAAATGTAACCTAGAGGACTAGATGGATATCTACTGATTTATTCTGAGATTTTTCTGGTGTGGCCCTACTGGAGAAAGGAGGTGTGGCCTGAGGCAGGGTACTGGTAAATTGCAAGCCTTTGAAGTTCATTTCTGCACATGCCTCTGATGGTGTCCAGGTAAGCGAGCAAAAGCATATTTGAGACTCGCAACCTTCTTACACAGCTAACTTATTTACTCAAGGTGTACTGCTTTAAACATTGGACTTCTGGCAATGGTCAGGGTTTCAAACCACTGTGTCTCTATGACAGTGACTGAGAAAGCATCCTTCATGGTTACTGCTGTGTTATCATCCAGACAATATGCACTGTTCACTGCATTAAACCATAAGTCAATAGATGAGTACATTTATTTGTAAATCCAAACTGAGTTAGTGGGATATCACTGGTTACTGATGTTGTAGAATAACTTGTCTACTTGTGTTAACAAAGGTATACATTTTCTAAATATGTTGAATGAGTACAAGAAGTAAATTAGATTATTTTTTGTAGTGATGCATCAGCATAGCAAACATATCCAATGGAGGCTATTCATTCTGTCAAACTGGATGCAAAGTTAATGACTGTGAAATGTGGGTGATTGCCCTGTTCACTGAAATGTTTAACATTTCAAATGAGTAAAACATCAAATGTTTTCAGGTAAGGTAAGTGTGGGTTTGCAAAAATAATGCCAAAGCCATTAGATATTCTGAAGGTTAACTGGGGGTATAGTTGTAGTGAAGTGCAGATTGTGTGTGTGTGTGTGTGTGTGTGTGTGTGTGTGTGTGTGTGTGTGTGTGTGTGTGTGTGTTTATGTGTCCAAGCTGTCTAAATTAGTGGGAGTGTTATGGAAAGAGTTTCTGAAAGGTGAAGTGCAGAGTTTGGGTCAGGAAAAAGACAGGGTTAGGGTTTGAGTAAGGGATGGCAGATACCAGTATCAGTAGTGCAAAAGGTAAAATACTCACCATTGATGCAGATGCTTGAGGATTCTATTCCCACACCAGATAGACTGATTGCTGACACTGCAGTGCAGCATAAGGGGGTGTTGCATTCATGGGTGGGAGGATGGCCTAATGGTTAAGGTGTTTGCCTTACAAACACAAGGCGCAGGGTTTGAGTCTCACAAGGGATAATTGGCTAGGCTTAAAATGGCTTGCAAGGGCAATTAGCCTAGTAATAACCTATGAATCTATGAATCTATGAGTGTGTTGTTCTTTGGATGAGATGTTAAACCCATGTCCCATCTGCTTGAGTTGGTAGTAGCTCAGATGGATGCAAAAGATCCTATGGCACCTACTGAAAAGAGTAGGGGAAGTCTACCAATGCCCTGGCCAAATTTCCCCTAAACTGCCACCTTGAGTTTCCCCATGAAAAGAAGCTACTACCCTAGTCAACAAAGGCTAAAATTATTTATATATATATATATATATATATATATATATATATATATATATGTATGTATGTATGTATATGGGTTCCATTTAGAATGTCGAAATCCTGAAATCTTGATTTTCATATGGTCAAGACCAGATGATCGAAGTTTCAGAATTTTGAAATTCTGAATGGAGATCTGCATACAGCGTAGAATGGGAGATTTCCTTTTTCCTCACTGTAGTGTGATCTCGGAATAGGTATATTTAAGTAGCGGGGTGTGCGGGGTGCAGGAGGAAGCTTGCCCCCCTGCATAAATGTTTAACTAGTTGTTTTTTGGGGGGGGGATTTGTTTTGGAATTTCGATATTCCAAAACCATCCCTATTACTAAGGTGGAGCAGGACTAATACCTGCTAGCCCTGCATCTTAACTTTCCATAACACTAATACTATTATGCCAATCTGAATGTGTAGTGGGGTTTTGGTGTTCCAATCGCAAAAGGAAACTGAATGTTTTGTTGCTTTGAGTTTTTTAAAATGCTGAATTTTGAAATGCTGGCATCAATGACTTAGTTACTTAGTTCTGATGTGTTTGTATTTTGATAATTAGACATACAGTTTACCAGCTATACTATATATGCACAAGTTGATCCATACACTTAAGCTTATGTAATTCAAACACTAGATTTTACTATGTGGCACAGATGTCACATTTTGTTTTCTTATGAATGAGTGTCTTGATTGGTTTTCTCATTCCTTCCAGTGCTGCCATTTGCTTTATTATGGGAGTGTTGATTATTTTTTTTTTTATTTTAATCTTAAATGAGGTGGTTGTTTCCCTAAATGTTTCACCAAAGAGATAAAGGGAATGAAATCAGTGAAGGATTTTATCATGGTTGGTTTTTCCTTTCAGCACTAATGCATTGATTTCTTGTTTTATTTATTCATTGTAAAATGAATAATAATAAATCATATCAGCTTTTCACTTACATGACACAGCTGTCATAGATGATGCAGAGCAAGAGTGAGTAATATTTTACATAATTAGCCTGAGTAGCACTCAACATGTACACATAAGGAAAGGGTATATTGAGCATAAGTCAGCATGGACCAGCTGCGTAATCCATGTGGTTCCAGGCATGAAAATGTCTTGAATTAGAAGCATTCTAACTCAAAAAGCCACAGTCAGTGCTGCTACTTCTTCTCCCTCCATACTCTATTTCTATTCTGACTACCATGACTTCTTTAACATATATAGTTAGGTTTGCATATAGTAGAACCTCTTATATCATCTCTGGCACTTTCACCATTACACACCATTACATATATCTAAAAGTAAATAAATGCATTGAGCTCAAAAAGCAAACTCCAATTTTCTACCCTTATTACTGCCCCATCCACCCCTTACCACTCTGATCTCTTTATTGTTTTATACAATGACAACAATTCTTGTCATGCTCTTAAATCCTGTAATAGCACAGTGTCTAAAACCTAGATCAACTTCCCTCCTTGGCTAAAAGCTAACCTAAAGTCAGTCTTCTTTAAGATCTCCCTAAGGGACTATCTTACCTCACAATGGCACCTTACCCTCATTAGTAGTGCATCCACCTTAAATAAACAATAATAAAACTGTCAACATGATGTACTAGCTTGCCATTTTATAATAAGCATTCATAGAAATCTGTGGAAACTCCTTCTAATTTGCAACCCATATGTGTATATTTTATCTAACCACGTAAATATTGTAGTAGAGCAATGATATGAAATGCAGTATTCATTACCATTTCCCCTTTTCTACCCCTGTATTACCTTTGTTGAACTTATGAGGTTTTTCAATAACTGCATAAATGTTATATTACCACTTGTCAAGCTTTTCTTCATGGGCCACCACTAAAAATGGACTCTGACTAATCAAACTTTCCAGATCAAAAATTCTGTAAAAAAAGAAATGTAAAAGAGGATTACCGGCCTCAAACAGATGCCCTATGCAGACCGTCTCAAAAAACTCCAGCTTTACTTCGTCGCATATCGCCTACTCAGAGGTGATCTCTGCCTAACATACAAAGCTATGTCAAACCCAGAGCTGTTGGACATGCTCCACTTAAAGAAATCCCAATCCCTCCAAGCTACACGCTCTAGGGACCTAAACCTTGTCACCACAATAAACAGAACATGCATGGAGGGATAGATTCCTGTCCCAGAGACTTCCCATACTCTGGAATAAAGTACCTAGCTATATCAAACAAAGTTCCTCATTAGCACTCTTCAAGAAAAATCTTGATGATTGGATGGGAAATAAGAAATTCACCCAGGGGATCACCTCTGTGGCTCTGCTTGACAGTGGCACAGGAAAATAATTTTCTTAGGTGGCAAAAGCCAGGGTACCTTTTTGGCTGGGCTTGTATTGGCCACAGGGACGATGGCCTAGTACCTACCTATGAACCTATGAACCTATATGTTACCTCCATCATCAAAGGGGGGAATTCCATGACACTGCTGAGTCATCTGACAAAAATCAATTATTTTTCTCAGCTGATTTGGATTTTCTACATTTTAATTTCTGGAACTCTTCAAGTTCTCATGAAAAAAAAAACTTGCTCATACTTCTGTGATCTCTTTGGAAATCCCATCCCAATTTTTGTAATCTCCTAAATTCCTCTGACTGTTACTTTCCTAAGTCATTCTTTTTTCTTCTTTGCCTCTCATATATGCAGGCATCCATTTATTTCACTAAATTACATGCTGTATTACATTGCCTTCACTTTATTCTCCTGACTAATGTGCATTCCTCTACAACTTCTCTAAGGCAAACGATAGGCATTGCCATACCTATATTATTAGAATGAACACTCTGTCTAGGATTCACGGACATACACTCCCCAGGATTCACGAAGCTCCATGCCGGAATGGCATTATTCCAACACAGACTGGTTTGTGTCCATATAGAACAGCAGCGGGCCTTGCATATGTATGAAGGCACACTGCTGTATTCTAATACAGACATGGGTCTGTGTATGAGTGCATGGGATCTGCCCAAGACCAGTGCTGTTACAATATACATGTCCCCTGCACTCCAGAGTTGCCGTACGGCAATACAAAAGCAGAAAAAATTGTCCGTAGACACCTGTTATTGTCCGTGGACATACCCCTCAACCTCTTAGAGCAAAAAATCTGGACAAAGCCTAAAATGATTGTGGCGGGGGATAGTATAGATTTTAAATATTGCTCTTACAAACTCGAAAGTTGATAGAATAATAGGTTTTGCATTAGCATGAATATTATGAAGGATGTGGAGTCTTAAACTCAAATGTTTGTCATTATTTAATGACATCAATCATCAGCTATTTGCCAGAAAAGTACAGCTCTTAGGAGGAACACACCAAAATATGGGGCAAAGATCTAGACATTCTGAGAAAATCTGTACAGTTGAGAGGTATGTCCTTGGAGCATACCTTACAACTATCTTTGAAATGTATACACATATTTGACTCATATATTTTGGTGTGTTCCTCCTAAAATGTGTATCTCCCTTACTCCACGGGACCAAAACATTAAGCTATTGCAAAACCTAGTTTGTAAGAGCAATACATAGATAATGGTGCAGAAAGCAATGTGCAAACCCCTACAGTAAATAAAAATAAAACACATATGTATTTTTTTTCTCTATGCAATAAAGTTTAAGCGTAGCTGAGTGAGAGTGCGCATCATGCAGCTATGCTCAGCCTAGGTTACAAATCCCAGTGAGCTAAATACAAATATACAGCCAAAACAGTGCATAATGAAATAGCGTAGTAGCTACAGCTTTCACTTAACAAGCAGCCATTCATGGTTCGAGGTCCATTCATGTTTCTCTGTTAAGAAAGCACAAAAATATATTTTGTTATCAGTAGGTAGTGAATAATATATATATATATATATATATATATATATATATATATATATATATATATATTTGTCAACCAAGGCAGTGTCGCAGGTCCAAATGTGAGGTGTCAGTGTAGCACAGATGTAAAACCCCCATATAAACACAAGTGACCGATACAGCATAGCCACAAAAGAATGTATTGTAATGAAAGCACATAGGGGGATGTTATGGAAGGTAGACACACATATCATATGTCATTTATGAGGAATCAACCCCACAATGCTGATAGTCTGTAAAAGGAAAGATGAACAATGCTAACTTGTGCTCAGCTATGCTTAGCCAGTATAAGCATTGCTTAAATGTAAATTCTAAGCAAGAATTAGCATAACTAAGTGGATTTGTGCACTAGTAAGCAGTGCTTAGTATCTACCCCTTTAAGCAATGCTTATACCAGCTAAGTGGGTTTGCCCAGCGCTTAGCTTAGCTTAACATATTCAAAACCATCCAATCACAGCAAAGGGTGGGAAATTGGCTGTATTTAAACCTCACAGGTGGGAATACAGCTCATAACTGGTTGTAGCTCCCCATGTAAGCACTATGGCTGGTGTTGGAGAGGGTGTGTGCTTTCGGGCACAGAGCTGGTGCATACAGGAGTCCAGGGTCATGGTAGGACTCCTCATAAAAAAACATGATATGAGACTGCTTCAGGACCATTACCAGGGCTGCCAATACAAAATGGAGGCCTGGGAAAGTCTCGCCCACTATCTCACCAGTGCCACTGGCATCCCTCGGTCTGGTGAGCAGGTCTGGCACCATTTTGCCAACTTGAAGTGGAGGAAGAGGGAGCTCTTGGACCAGTGGGTCCAAGATGCATGGCAGAGGGATGACTCACATGTGTGTAAGTCAGGCATGGCTTGTGCTATTGGACTGCAGGACTGCAGCCCTAACAGTTGTAAAAAGAAAAGAAAAAATGAAATTAAAAAGAAAAGAAAAGAAAAAACAAAATAAAAAAATGATAGGGAGTCCCTAAGCTTCACTCATGCATGCAGGAATCCAGGCAGCTGTTTAACCAGTCTGGATTAAGAAGAAGGCATCAGACTACAGAGATGCTCATTAGTCTATGCGGTTACACCTGCATAGACTGGAAGGGAATCAGACTGCAACGTCTGCAGGCTGGATAGCTTGTTCTCGTACAGGGGATGGGCCTTTGAAGCTGCTGCAGGAATTGCAAACAAAGCTGGGACGGACTCCAAACTCAGGTTTTGTGTGTGTGTGTGTGTGTGTGTGTGTGTGTGTGTGTGTGTGTGTGTGTGTGTGTGTGTGTGTGTAAAATGCCCCCGTTAAATATACCTGGTGGCTATTGAAAAACTCAGGAAATATACCTGGTGGCTAAAGAATAACTCAGGCTCAAACACTGTACCTTGGATGCAGGTAGCAAGAGCCTGAATTCCCTATCCACCACTACTTATGAAAACTATCCTGATTTTTGCTCATATTTTTGTTCTGCTCTGTTCCTCATAAAATCTGTGGTTTTCTGGATTTTGAATTCAGTAAATAATGACAGGCATTTGAATTTCAGACCATATTCTTCGGAAAGTACATAGTAACACAACACCTTTTATTCTAGCAATTTTCTAATTTTGTAAGATGAATATTTGAAATTTGTCCATAGTTTTGGGGCTGTATTCCCCCATTATTGGCTTTGTCCAGATGTTTTGTGCTAAGAGGTTGAGAGCTATTGTGAGAACTGAATTCATTAAATGATAGCCATTTAATTTTCAGTCTTCCTGACTTTCAAGAAACAGCTGATTTGGAATAGTGATATGTTGCTCTGACTGTAGTGCACAGGGTCCTGGGGCCAAGACCTAGCAGAGAAATGCATGGTGGTAACACAGCATTTTATTCTAGCAACTTTCCAAGATTATACAAGCAATGTTTAAAATGTGTCCCTGGTTTTGGGGCTTTTGTCTCCCACCCATAAATGTTGGCTTTTTCCAGATTTTTTGTGCTGCAAAGTTGAGAGATACAGTTGACTGTTGAGTAGATTTTACAAGGAGATGAGAGCTTCAGGGGAAGAGGCATTTAGTGCTGTTTATGGTGAGTCTGCTTGTATTGTTAATAGCACAACAGGCTGTGTGCATGTTTTTGATGCAGAAGGCTGTGGGCTCTACTCCCACAGTATGTAGATGCATTGCTAATACTGTACTGTGTTGTATTTTTAAAGGGGGTGGATGCTGCAGTCCTGAAAATGTCCTCTTTGGCAGAGATACCTAGTAACTATGAACCTGTTATCAGTTTGCCATCCATTCCCTATTGCAATATTATTAGCTTATCATTTTTTAATGTAACATAGGCAATTAATTCCTCAAGAGCAACAGGCACTTTATTTGTAGATGAAACAATGAAATATAATGTTGTTTGCTAGCAGCAACCTCTTCATTCGTTACAGATCTCTTTAATGTGGAATTATTTAGATAACTTTTACTTCTGCAAACATTTTGCATATTTACTGATACTGGTGGATTGTAGAAGCATGAGTAGACTTTTATGATGGAAATGTTCTGAATTGGGCTGTTTTGTCGTTATTAGTACATGCACTTTGTTTCAGTGTTTACTGGGAAAATGTTAAAAACAATAAATTTAAAATGCCCTGTAACAACTGTGCTGTATTATACAAGCAATATAACTAAACAATTATAATTAATACAATCAGGAAGGTGTATCAAATAACACATGTATGTTTTGTGTGCAAGGGGCCTATGATTTGAAAACAGCCCAAAATTAATCTTTATTTGCCACTGGCCAGATGTATTTTCTTTGAATGTGCATTTCAATACTGTTTCAATTAATGTGAGTTTCAAGGGCAGAGAAGTTTTAATGCTGTCTATTTTCATTGTGAGACTGCATTGCTTTGTTTAGCATATGTCTATTAGTGTTTGTGTTGTAAAATGTAAAATAAAACTTTTAAATGAAATTCAAGTCATTGTAGAAGTAAAACAGTATGCACATTACAGTGTTTATGGTAAATGGGGTGAAATAGCCAAGTAATGGGACACTGGAATGGCTGCAAGGGGGGACACTCCATTCGACCATGATTTTGAGAGGGGGGAAGGGCAGCAAACCCAAAGACAGCCCCAGCTGAACTATACCTTTCAACTGTCCAGATTTTCACAGAATGAATTGATTTTTGCTTCTTATTTTTGCTATGTCCCTCATAAAATTTGTGATTTTCTGGCAAATCATTTATGGATGAAGTCACTAAATAATAACAGACATTGAGTTTCAGACTTCATATCCTTCAGAAAAATGCATGCTAAAGCAATACCTGTTATTATATCAACTGTTAGTACTGTTTGTATGTTCCCCCAATATATTTGGACTTGTCCAGATTTCCTGGTTAAGAGGTTTAGAGTTACATGGAAATAAATCACTTTACAGAATTAGGTATATCCAAACCTCTCAACTATCCCCGATTTTGGCTCAAAATGTTGCTCTCCCCCTAATAATCTCTCTGCAAAATGGTAATTTTGGAAGAAAACGTGGAGGGTTTACAGTTAATAAGCAATTGTAATGATCAGAGTTATAGATTACTTTTATTTCAAAAATGCATGTATATTCTCTTATTTTGCCAGCTGCTCAACTTAGTACTAATATTAAAAATGTCCCTTCTTTGATAGGTTCCCAGCTGTATTGTGTGGCTATTTTATATTTTTGCATCACATTTTTGGTCAGTTTTTCATAAAATTGTGGTTTTCTGGCAAATTAGTGGCAAATCATTAAAGACTGAAGTTAGAAAATAATGACAGACATTTGAGTTTCAGATTTCATGCCCTTCAGAAAATTCATACTAATGCAAGGCCTACTATTCTATTATCTTTCTAAGTTTATAAGAGCAATATTTAAATATTGTCCTTATTTTGGGCCTTTGTCGTCCCATTTCTATTTATGGCTTTGTCCAGATTTCTTGCTCTGAGGTTGAGAGATATGACAAATGTGACAGGGTCATCACCGACAGCCAGAGACATTTCAGATTGTGACATACTTGTTGCACCCCACTCCTCCATGTAGTGACTCTGACTCTGGATGTGTCCAAGGAAGGCAAGGAGCAGTTATGCAGTGTAAGTGTGCAGAGTACCCCCCCATCCAAGGTAGACACAAGTACTACAGTGGCTTTTCACCTGTCCTTGATTTTGCAGAATGCTCTGGTTTTCTGTCATATTTTTATACTGTTGATTTATGTATTATTCAAAAAATGCATGTTGTTGCAGTGCCTGTTGCTCTGTGTTTAAGTAGAAATGCTTTAATGACCATCAGGTAAGCTTTTCTGAGAATGTAAGATGCAAGTAAGCTTTAATAAGCATACTATTAAAGAATTGCCAACATTGAAAGCATTTTTGTTATTGCCATGCAGAGAATATTTACATAACTAGATTAACTATATAATGTATAAGCCTCAGGTATTGAAATGCATATGACAGTATTTTTAATAAAGGACAGGATTACAGTATTTTCAGAAGCTCATTATATTTGTTGGAGACTTGCAGTAATCTTTGCTGGCTTTTCCCATAAACTAAACAGAATGCCAATCTATCATGTGTGGTCCATAACCTGTTTAGTAATCCTTCAAGCAATTTATCTTGAGCTTGTTTCTTGTTTGCTGTTCATTTTTTGCTTTGATCATGTTTTCCCCATGAAACAAGTAGATAGTTGTTGTCAGGCAGCATTTTTTTTTTGGATAAGAAACATTTTTACAAGTGAGGGTATCACAGAGATTGCTACTTTCAGCATGTTACTTGGTACTTTTATAAAGCTGAAATAAATTATAGTTAGAACTGCGGTGCAAGAAGAAATGTTTTGAGTTGAGTGCTGCTTGTTCTTTTTTACTTGATGTTTACTGACATTCCAGTAATGTATTTAAAAAGTAATGCATTTTTTCATGCCTCACAACCTTTTTGTTTCCATCTAGATATTAAGTAAGCTGTCATGTAGCCAATGCACTGAAATATTTCTTTCTTCTACACTTCATTTTGTCTTGATTGGACTCTCATAATGATGGTTTGGCACCCAGAGCAGCGTATTTAATTAAAGTCCCAGTTTTTTTGGTTTTGAACATAGCTCCACCCTTTCTAGTTGGCCACATCCCTTCCCATTGGCCCCACCCATTCAGCTGTCTCCTGCAGCCACCTTTAATTTGAAGTTACCAGCCACCACTGGTGTAAGTATTAATATCAATAACTGTTTACCAAAGTCCAGCCTGTGTATGTGATGGATAGGTATGTATAACTGTTTCTCCATCTTCTGTACAGCTCCAGCTGAGCTGGCTATGAACCAGGAAGCCCATGCAATCAGGCTGCTAAGGCTGTCTCACGAGGCTGGTGAGTAACAATCTAGTTTGTAGTATTCATACCAAATAAATATAAAGAAGTAGAATGTCACCTTGCAGTATTAAATATGGGTATGGTTTGTACTGAATAAGACTCAGCAATGGAAATTCTGCACTGACAGCAGGTGCAAAGGCACAAAAGTGAAAGTAATCCACAAAAAATCCATGTGGCCACTGCTCTTTTTGCAAATATATTCAGCAGACTAAGGAATTCACTAGCAAAAATACATCACATTTTTCCATAAATACTCTTTTTAATTGTAACAGTGATTGGTTCATCTATCTTGCATTATACAGTTGTTTGGCTTTCTATATAGGCCAAATATCCAGACTCATTAAGATTCAGATTTCTGAACATCTTAGCAATATTAGAAATAAATATACCACCAATGCACTATATAAACATACTACTGTTCATACTTCAGCCAGCTTTAAATTTGTTATTATTAATAAAATTGTGGGCAAAAGATACTTTAAAGCAGGATGGCACAATATCCTAAACAAGAAGGTGAAAGCATGGATAGTGAGACTGGGGGGATTGTTTCCACCTGGTTTGAATAATCACTTGTGAATTTAATGTCATAATTATGTTAATCGGTTTGTGTTTTGCATATAATGTGGTTCACTGTAGTTAATAATATACATCGAGAAAGGCCTGATGGCCGAAACTGGTCTTTTGACTGTGGTTTGACTTAATAAAGTCTTTCTGAATCCATTCCAGTGAGTGCTGGTGATTTTTTGTGGCCTTTGCACCTGCCATCTGTGCAGAATTTCCATTGCTGAGTCTTTTATGCTAATTCTGCTGTTGGCATTCAATGTGTATGGGTTTAGTGTTCAGGTTGAGTACTCACTTTTCATTTTTTCTACGTTATTTGGAAGAGTTGCATATTAGCCATCTTGGAGGAGATGAATACCAACTGAGGTAGTATATTTTTTGACATCTGGAGTGCAGTTTGTCTTTATTGGACAATTTTTGTATTTATTGCATCCACTGGCCTATATTGGAAGACTTTTTTCTGTATCGTTTTACATACACACTGCAATTGTCGGATGAGGTTAATACCAACTGATCGTTTTGTTATAACATTTTTTGTGATGGACATCTATCTGTATGACATTAATATCTTACTTGTTCCGAATTTGGTTGGGACAATAATTTACAGATTATATGAGTTTTCGACTGAGTGTTTCAGCATGCAGTCTTTGATGTCCATTCATGAAGTTGTAGGGGGTTCCCGGATGTGATGGAACTTTTCTATAGCTGTATTACATAATGTTTTGCTGTTGTGGCATTTTGAGTATCGGAGGATTGTCTGCTCATTCTGACTATGGTGGATCAGTTTGACTTTTGAGCTTTTGTACCTGCCTTCCGTGCGGGATTCTTGTTACTTTTTCCTTTCTGATTACTCAGCAGGTGGCGTTTACTGCATATGGATTTGGACTGTTTAGTTGGAGCACTGATTTCTGTTCACTCCCTTACTTTATTTGAAAGAGGTGAATACCAGTTGTCTTGGAGGAGGTGAAATACCAGCCGAAGCTCTATTCTTCAAAGTGTGGAGTGCAGTTTGCATCTATCTGTTTACATCAGAAGCTGTTTTTCCTGCATTACTCTATACTGCGAGTGTCGGACTAGGTGAACAATTACAGATTACTTAAGTCAAATATATTTTTTGTGGTAGACATCTATTTTCACTTGATTCATGTTTTATTTGTTCAAGTTTAGTTTGGGACAATAATTTGTATACTGTATGTGCATATGAATGAATGTTCTAACACGCAGCCCTTGGCGTCCATTACAGGAAGTTGTGGCGTTTCAGATGTGGATAGAACTCTTTACTATCATTAAAAAATATAACATCATTTGCTGGTATGGTACTTTGGGATTGAATGATTGTCTGATTTGACCATGGTCATGTTGTTGGAATTTATGGATTCTATTTTTGCAACTGGGTCTTTATTATTTAGTTTATTAAATGTCTGATGGACTTTGTACTCAGTACAAGGGTATTTGGATATTTGTGGGTCATTATAAGTGTTGGGCCTACAGACATTCTTTTAGATGGTTATTTTTCAATAGGTGGTTTATGTTTTTCTACAACCCCTATTTGGACTATACCAGTGAAATTTTCTTCTGTTTGTGACGGCTTCATTTTACAGACCATTGTTTTCAGTGTGTGACATTTATTACTCATGTTTATTTGATAAGGTCTCTTTGTTATATTAATATCTCATATAAATTGCTGCTAGTTGTTACAACTTGGGGAAAGTGAATATATACTTAGGACTTCCAACTTTTTTCTTATATTTATTGTCCCATGTATGGGATCATTTTTTCGAGCATATTTTTGTATTCCCTTAATTACTTAGTTTGTCAACTACATTGGTTATTTTGCAGGTCTTGTAGTTAATTTACAGTTGTTCATTGGCTATTTTATTATATGGACTATGGATTTAATTAATATCTTGAGAGGGCTATCAGCCGATAAAGAAGATATTCAGGTTTTTGGTTTTGAGCCCTCTAATAATGGGATCAATCAGGATGAACAATCTCTGGATGTTACATGTAGTTCCATTTTGACCAGCTTAATGAAAATATGAAAACCCTCAGGTCCTATGTTTGGCACCTGAGGTTGTTTAAAGCATACTTGTAAAAAGGAATTACAACGAGGGGGTTGAAATTTTGAATCAAACCATTAGTAGGCCAACCTCATGATACACTTATTACAGCTTGGTCTGATATCCAACAGACTGTGTCTATGCAGTTTGTTAAAACTTTACATGATTATTATGAACGCAAGATTGATGTTCATATTTCAGAGGTATCGCACATCTGTGAAAAGGAAAACCATTATGAGGGTTCGCCCATATATCAGAATTGTTCTGACAAACTACGTACTGATTTGTTACAATCTGAAAAGGAATTGAAACAAAGGAAAATACATAAGTTTAATAGGGATTTAAGGGATTGCAATTTGGGAAAACCTTTTGAATATGCAAAAAGTGTGAAGTTTGTTAAGAACAACACACCACAAATGGCTCAGAAAAGAAAGAGAAGGAAGTCTATCCTTAAGAGAACAGCCAATGATACATCTGGTGAGGATTCATCCTCTTATATCAACACTGAAACCAATTCTAGTAAACAAGGAAGCTCAATTCATGGTATCGGTCCAGTCCCTTTATTAACAGGAAACAGAGGAGGGGGGTAGGAAGCACAAATGTAGATGGATCTTTGGAGGCAGTACTGAACCTTCTGAAACCCAGATACATTTCGAAAATAATGTCCTTAACATCTCATATGTTGTATTGTCAGCTTCAGATTATGTCATTCTTAATAAAGGATTGAATTGTATTCCTGGTTTTTGTGTCATGGGGGATACTTTGGTGGAGGATCTGTATTCATTCTGTAGATTATTAAATCTTAAATTATATTTCCAGGATGTTGGTTCTGATGGTGATATACTTCACTCTGGTGGTTTTAGGTTTTATAACTCTAGCTTCATTCCACCTATGAACAAAAATGTAGAGATATTTCAAAAATGTATTTTGAGAGAATTGCATTTTTGTTCTAACCAGAATAAAAATCTCTTTTCACTTAATTTAATGGCATCAGAGATGGAAGCTTTGGATAGGTTAAGAAATAATAAAAACATTGTCATTATCCAAGCAGACAAGGGTGGCACTACAGTAGTGATGGACTGGTCGATGTATGTGGAAGAAGCAGATAGGCAGTTGCAGGATGCTAGATTCTATACATGCATGCCTATTAATCCTACACCCAGGTTCAAAAAAGAAATAGATTGTTTTTTGGATAATGCAGTTAGTGAAGGAATTATCACCAAAATACTTCATTTCATTTACAAGTAAAGGATCCTTTACCACAATATTTATATATTCTTCTGAAGATGCATAAGGATATTAATAAACCACCGGGGAGACCTATTGTATCTGGAAAAGGTTCTCTTACTGAGCCACTATCTGTTTTCTTAACCACATATTTGAAACCATTGTTTAAAGGGGTTAGGGCTCAACTGCAAGATACCACAGAGTTTCTGAATATAATTTCAGATACCCAATTAGATCCTGGTTGTCTAATGTGTACATTGGATGTGACCTCATTATATACAAGCATTCCACATTGGGCAGGGGTGTCTGCACTGGAATACTGGTTGGATAAAATTCCATTATACAGCCCAGGTTTTAACACCTTTCTTCTGGGTTTGGCAGAACACATCCTCATGGAAAATGTGTTCTACTTCAATAATAAATGTTACTTATAACTTAAAGAGAGAGAGCTATGGGTGCATCATTTGCACCCATATATGCTGATTCTTTCATGGGTTATCTTGAACAAAACATTATTTATGATAGTAGTCACAATCTGTTTCTTGATGAAACAGACATTTGGAGATGTTTCTTGGATGACTGCTGGATTGTGCGGAAATTGGATGTAACATATTTAAATGAGTTCATTCAATATCTTAATGAAAAAAATTGGGGGATTAGATTTACGACCAGCTATGATTTGGTGTCCATTTCTTTTCTGGATGCCAATGTAGTTAGCAGGATGGTACATTGGCCAGTTCTGTGTTTAGAAAACCCTATCATTCAAACACATTGTTACATGTATCCAGCTGCCATCCAAAACATGTAATTAGGAATATTCCTAAGTCTCAGTTTATGAGGGTTTACACATTTGTTCCAACACAGAGGATTATATACATTTCAACCAGGCTCTTATTGAACATTTCAGGCATCAGGGTTACCCCACAGTTAGGTTGGTGGAAACCAGTAATGAAGTCCAAACATTATCCAGAAGTGATTTACTTCAATATAAGAAGCATGACAATTTGAGTGAACATACTAAAATTAGATTTATCACCAGCTATGGTAGGAATATTCATTAGTTTATGGATTTAGTACAAAACCACTAGCAAACCCTATTGGCCGATGACAGGCTACATGATTTGTTGGGGGATAGGTGTTTATTTTCATTTCATAACGGTAGATCTTTGGACAGTCATTATAGCCATTACAGATGTTTAATGCAAGCTACATTGGATGGCACTAGGGCAGTAGGTTGTTATCCATGTGGCCACTGCTCTTTTTGCAAATATATTCAGCAGACTAAGGAATTCACTAGCAAAAATACATCACAGGTTTTTTCCATAAATACTATTTCTAATTGTAGCCGTGATTGGGTCATCTATCTTGCATTATGCAGTTGTTCGTCTTTCTATATAGGCCAAACTTCCAGACCTATTAGGGTTCGAATTTCTGAACATCTTAGCAATATTAGAAATAAATATACCACCAATGCACTATATAAACATACTACTGTTCATACTTCAGCCAGCTTTAAATTTGTTATTACTGATAAAATTGTGGGCAAAAGATGCTTTAAAGCAGGATGGCACAATATTCCAAACAAGAAGGTGAAAGCATGGATAGTGAGACTGGGGGGATTGTTTCCACCTGGTTTGAATGATCACTTGTGAATTTATTGTCATAATTATGTTAATCGGTTTGTGTTTTGCATATAATGTGGTTTACTGCAGTTAATAATATAAATTGAGAAAGGCCCTGATGGCCGAAAGCAGTCTCTTGACTGTGGTTTGACTTAATAAAATCTTTATGAATCTATTCCAGTGGGTGCTGGCAATTTTTTTGTGGATTACTTTGTACTGAATAAACCAGACAATATATAATAATATTCTCATATAGGTTATATATAAATAAAACTGTAACTGCCTGTCAATAAAATTCATAACCCTTAACTGGTTGTGTTTACTTTGGTATTGTATGAACTGAAATGTGTACAGGTTATGCACAGCAACTATAGCTGTGAAAGCATTAAATAATCAAGTCTCATCTGTCAAAGTTAGTGTCTTTGTAAGACACGAGATTAACTGATAAGAAATGTTTCAAGCACCAAGATCTGATATCTAAATAGTAATGTTGTGTTAACCACTGTTCTCCACACTGTGCTATGTGAAAAGCTATGTATAGGAATGTATGTATAAAAATTTTATAATTACAAGGTCAGATTGTACAACCAAGGGAGTATTAGACAGAAAACATTCAAGGAAGAGATAGCAGTTTCTCAATAGCTTGCTTCGATGAAATGCAAAAACTTCTGTAGTATTTTATGCACAAACAGTCACGGTTTGAATCCCAGGAGTGGTAGTATGCTGCATGCATAATTTTACCTAGGATTTTGTGAATATGTGTAGAAACAGTCAGGTAGTAACAGAATATTTCCTCCATAGTTCTGCCAGGTAAGAAAAGGTATAAAGTAGCTATAAGAAGGCTGTAGTTATACTGTGTCCATCACCCATGGTCCAACCCCAATGCTGCAAATGACAGCAAGATAAGTACATACACCAAGTAGTCTCCCCCAAGAAATGTTCAAGTGTCATGCTGTCACAGCTACTGGTCCCTCAGCCAACAACCAGGGTGACCGATAGAAATCAAGACAGAGTATGAAAGTAGCATGCACACACACACACACACACACACACACACACACACACACACACACACACACACACACACACACACACACACACACACACACTATGAGTGCACATATGTAACCCTGACTATGTGAATATGTGCAGAAACAGTCAGGTAGTGTTAACAGAAATCTCCTCCACAGGCCTGCCAGGTAAGAAAATGTATAAAGTAGCTATAATAAGGCTGTAATTATACACTGTGTACAATCATACCACTGCCCAACCCAAGGCCATAGATTGTTGTAATAATACCTATAGACTAATGATTAGAGCAATGATAATTAAAGCTGTGATCACTGCCAGAATCTACATCTGTTAATTGACATCTCTCTCTCTCCCCCACCTTATCTTTACTAATAATCTAAACACATACATGAATGGGTATATTTTTCACCAAACCTACCATTGGAACATGTTTCCTTTTGTTTTGCAAATATGGAAATGTTTTCCAATTAATGTTCCTTGTTCAAATACTATCATTGGTGGCCTGTTGCAATCAGTGTAACCTGCATACTGGTGTAATGCCCACTCTGGTTTCAAATATGCATGTGTTCTCTTTGCTATAGAAATGTTCCAAATCTGTTATTTTGGGTTAATGGGAATACTCATGCATGCTGTTATAACTAATCCTGGAATGTAAACACGCAAATAAGATATTACCAAAAACTGTGGAAACGGAGGATTCTCAAAAGCTGTCCATTCAGAACAAAACCCAGTAGTACTGATAGAATCCAATGGTTGATAAAAAAAAATATACCTTTTCCTTGTCGGAAAATCAAGGCAAAAGTACTGAGTTCCAGTTAAAATAATTTAATGTTGACGAACAGAACAAGTGCATCACACAGAAATCCACACAAGCGCTTTCGCCCGGTCTTACCGGGCTTTTTCAAGTATATTTTTTTGATCAACCATTGGATTCTATCAGTACTACTGGGTTTTGTTCTGAATAGACAGCTTTTGAGAATCCTCCATTTCCACAGTTTTTGGTAATCCTGGAATGTGTTTTTCATGACTAACCAACATCTCTTCTTAAACTGCAACACCACATAGCACATCTTGAAAGGCCGATCCCAGTGGATTCGCCTGTCTCGCCTCATCTGGCCATGGTACTGGGCCCCAGCACATCTGGGACCCACCCTGGGACCTCCTCGTCTGCTGGTCCTGCACCAGCTTTGGGTGAAACCACCTCAGGGGATGGGCCTCGTACCACCCCTGGGCATGGGTGCGGACAGGATCCTGTCACCCTGAAGCCAGGTCAGGGGTCTGGTGCATAGTGAGCTCCGCAAAGAATTGGACTTCTGCTATGCCAGCTTGAAGGCCATGTGGTGCATTTAGAGGGTCAGCCTGCCCTTTCTGCTCAGCCCCCAGCACAGCCACCTTTGGGGCTGTGAAGGTGCAGTGGTGACTGCCCATGGGTGGGCACCTCAGGCCCACTGTATCCATTTGGGGGCTCGTGGGCTTCCGATTACCAAACATTCCTCCCTGTCCAAGGTGTTTACCCCCCCATGTGTCATACACCACCTCTGTATGCTGTCTTGTCTGTCTTGTCTGTTTTCCTACCCAACCTACCTCTCCAAATATACCTACTATCCTTCCCTAACATCCCACTCTCACCTTAAATAAAAGGGCAATTTGTTCCCCCCATAAATGCCGCCCCATACACAGCTGTCCATTTTGCACATGTGTCCACTGGACACATGTAATCTGGGCAAATTGGCTTCACAACACATTACTGTTGTCCTCACCCCTCTCTCAGGGGTTTGAGTTTCCAAATTTACCTCCAAATTCAATACACATGCACAGCTGTTGCTGTAAGAGAAATGGGCATCTATAGACCTTTCCTACACCAATGGACATCTATAGACCTTTCCTACACCAGTCCTGCATATCCTTAGCTACCTGTCATACTGTATGTCCCTCTACATGCCCGTTTTTCACCACTGTCCTATCACCCCTTTTTTTCTTTTCTTTATAAGAAATTAGCATGGGGGTAAGCAGGAGTAAGCATATTTGTGTGTTGCTAAGTGAAGCCAACACAGATTAAGCATCTGTACATTTAACTATGTGTTGGCATCGCTTAGCGTTGCATAAACCCATGCAAACCCGCTTACAACTGCTTAAAAGTGCCTTATTCACTCTGCATCCAACAGCCCTTGTTCTGCCCAGCAATAAAGTAATCTGCCTACCAAGTCTTGGTCCCAGGACCCTGTACATTAGAGTCAGAGAACATACAACTATGCCATCTGAGCTGTATGAAATATTCTTGCTTTTTCCTACTTAACATGCAATAGAGGCATATAGCAATAGTGAGAAAGCTCTGTGGAAACATTCATGTTTTGCATATATATATATATATATATAATATATATTTATATATATGATTACCTATCAAAACATCTACTCTTCACAACATCTAAACTCAAAGCATCAAGACTACAACATCTAAACTTCAAAACATCTAAAACTCATAACATCGAATCTCAAAACATTGAAAACTACAAAGCAACTATAAATAACATCCCACAGAGTTTTTACTATGTTTATGCAGGGGGGGACAAACCCCCCCTGCACCTCCCATGTGTGGGGCTCCGCCCTCACACTCCCCTTAAATTAAATATACCAAGTCAAGATCACACTACAGTGGGGGGAAAAAGTTAATTTCCTAACCCCACTATAGTGTGACCTTGGAGTTGGTATATTTAATGTATGGGGGGGTGTGGGGGAGTGGAGCCCCCACTTGGGGGGTGCAGGGGGGCTTCCCCTCTGCATAAATGTAGCAAACAGTGTGTGAAATGTTATTTATAGTTGCTTTGTAGTTTTCAATGTTTTGAACCTCACCTCCTGTAAAGGAAACCACTGTGAAAAACATCTCCAAAGCTTACTTTGGCCTGTTTAAAACAGAGGTGGCTAACTTCATAATGTCCGTGCAAATGGAAAATATGTGCATGACTGCTGAATCATACACCAATGCACTGTATGAACACATACACAAGTGTATAGAATGTGCCATACCAAAACAGAAACAAGATGTTCTCCTAAAAAAAAGAAAGCCAAATTGGTGGAACCCTGACATACACAAACTCTACAATAGAAGGAAGAAACTGTTGCAGAAAAAGGTGAAGTCCCAAGACTGGGAAAACTCCCTTGTTAGCCTCAGCACAAAAATGAGATCCCTCATCAAAACCTCTAAAGATAGCTATGAAAACAACATTGTAGCTGATACTAAAGACAACCACAAGTATTTTATAGTTATGTGAAGAACCTACATGGCATGCTCAGATCTGCTCTGAGCTACAGCACAATGGCAACACATATATCGAGCCCACTGATATTGCAAATATAGTGGCCGATAGGTTCAGTGTGAACATTACCCCCCTGTCACCACATACAGGGCCTATCACAATACCAGAGGAATGCCAAGTTCCTAATATCAGTGCTGCACAGGTAAAACTGCACTGTCCAAAGCCAAGAATACAGCTTTCATGGGACCTGACAATATCCCTGGCTGTATTCTACATGAATTAAAAAGTGATCTTGCACCACACATGAGTGCCCTGTTCAATCACAGCCTAATTTCAGGCTTTGTTCATACTGAAAGGTGCACAACTATGGTCATCCCACTCCACAAAAGGGGGAGCAATTACAGACACTGGGAACTACTGCTCCATTAGCCTGACTTTTCTGATATGTAAGGCTATGGTATGCATCATCATGGACCTTATAAATTGGGAATCTCCAAAATCTAGACCACACTCAGTCTGGATACATAAGTAGATGAGTAGCAAACTGGCTCATGGATAGAACCCATTCAGTGAGAATAGGAAATGCTAGATCAGACTCCAAACCTGTGACTAGTGGTGCACCACAGGGCTCAGTCTTGGGACCCTTCCTGTTTGGTATCTACTTCTCGGAGGTACAAGCAAACACGGAGGGACTATGGCTGACAAAGTACGCAGATGACTGCAAACTGGGAGCCATAATAGAGAATCCTAATGACATAGACATTCTTCAAAAGGGTCTTACAGATACAGATATGTGGTGCCAAAACCATGGCCTCAGACTAAATGCCAAAAAGTGCATTGTTATCCCCTTTGGGAAAACCAAAGTAACTATGAACTACAACATAGGTGGCAGCCTACTTATCACAAAGAGTGTGATAAGAGACCTAGGGACTCAGGTAGACAGTAACCTCTCTTTCGACAACCACATTGCTAAAGTGGTTAGAAAATCCTTCTACATGGCCCACCTTATCATAAAGGGATTTGCATCTAGGAATAAGGAAGTTATTGTCTCCCTTTACTCATCACTAATTAGACCCATTATTGAATATAATGCCCCATTCGGGATGTACCTAGCCAGACATCTGCAGCAGCTAGAGAGGCCTTAAAAGTACCTCACAAAGAGGATAAAGGGCCTTAAGCAGATGCCCTATGCCATGAGGCAAAAAAACTTCAGACTGTACTCGGTCACGTACCGGCTACTCAGAGGTGATCTCTGCCTAACATATAAGGCTATGTCAAATCCTGAATTGCTAGAAATGCTCCACCTAAGAAAAACCCAATCCACCAGAGCTACACGCTCAAGGGACATAAACCTGACATCATCAATAAACAGGACATATTGGAGGGACAGAGTCGTGTCCCAGAGACTTCCTTTGCTCTGGAACAGGGTCCCCATATATGTGAGGCAGAGCTCCTTGTTGGCACTCTTCAAGAGAAATCTTGATGAGTGGATTGGGAAACAGGAAATTCACCCTGGGAATCACTTCTGTGGCCCTGCTTGACAGGGGTGCAGGTAACTAAACCACCTAGGAGGGAGTACTATAGCACAACATTTATGGCTAAGCTTAATTATGCCCTAGGGCTAATTGCCTAGTACCTACCTATGGACCTATGAGCCTATTAAAGGTAGATCATACCTGCTCAACCTGATAGACTTCTTCGAGTCTGTCACCAGAGCTGTGGTTGAAGGCAGTGTCGTTCACACAGCCTACCACGATCATTCCAAACCCAATGGGATGGTGTAGTGGTACAGCGGTAGCATTGTCACCTAACAGCAAGAAGTTCTCCGGTTCAATTCTTGGCTGGGGTGCTCTTTGTGTGGAGTCTGCATGTCCTCCCTGCATTCATGTGGGTTTCCTCCAGGTGGTCCTGTTTCCTCCCACATTATAAAGACATGCATCTGGAGCTTTTCTCCCCACGTGTCCGCTGCAAATTGGCTTTGTTCCAAGTCTGACTTTCCTGGTTAACAAATGTTAAATAAATAAATAAATAAATAAATACATAAAAAAAAACCTTCGACACCATCCTCACTCACAAATCATAAATAGACTCACTAAAGTAGCCATAAACACCTATGTCACAAGGTGGGTTGCAAACTGGCTCACTGATAGAAGTCACACTGTGAAAGTAGTAGATTCCAATTTGGACTACAGACCAGTTACATGTGGAGTCCCACAAGGATCAGTCTTGGGTCCTCTCCTGTTTGGCATCTACTTCTCTGCAGTTCACTGCAATATAAAGGTACTTTGGCTGGACAAGTTTGCAGATGTTTGCAAACTGGAAGTCATTATTCACTCTCCAACTGATACAGACATTCTTCAAAAATGCCAGGTCTGACCCAGCTCTGTTAGAAATGCTACATCTAAAGAAATCCACATCACTCTCCACCACACACTACAAAGACCGCAACCTCATTAACACAATCAACAGAACATGCTATAGAGACAGGTTCATAATCAAGAGACTGCCCATGCTGTGGAATACACTTCCCATACATGGTAAGCAGAGCACCTCACTGGCCCTCTTCAAATGACATCCTGATGAGTGGATGGGAAATAGAAAATGCACCCTGGGTATCACTCCAGTGGCTCTTGTCAAAAGATGCCCTGTAACTAAGGTTGGGTGGCATGAAGCCAGGGTAATCCTAATGGCTAGGCATGTAAAGGCCCAAGGGCCAATAGCATAGTTAACCCCTATGAACCTAAGCCCCCCTGTACACAGCACAAATAACATGTACACACTATAGTTATACACAATCTGACACTTTTTTAACAATGACCACAGATACACAGACACAAGAAAGTAAGAGCACAGATGGGGTACCATACAGAGGTCTTTAAGTGCAAACTGGAGACATCCACCAAGGCTAAAGTACTACAATAGGCAATCACATTTAATAAAAAAGTAGTTTTAAATGTACCACTTTAATAGTGAAATGAGTGGAAAGCAATCCTTGTCACCATGGTAGTGTAGCTGGCATATAATGGAAGTGTGAGTGCATATAACATGTGTCCCATACAGTATTGTCACACCCCTTTGATACTGTATTGACAGCACATAGAGACATGTTATGTACAGGAAATTAAACTCTGCCTACTTCTGCCCAGCAACAAAATAAAAAGCCTTTGCAGGTTTTGAACCCAGGACCCTGTATACCATTGTCACAGCACTTAACCACTATGGCATCTGAGATGTAAGATTTTAGGATGATTTTTCTAACATATCATGGAGTACAGTCAGTTTATCATAGGGAATGAACACTGTAGAATCACTAAAGATTCAAATTATACACACACACACACACACACACACACACACACACACACACACACACACATATATATATATATATATATGTA